>NC_134851.1:16943625-17255125 GCF_965363235.1 Mytilus galloprovincialis | reverse complement strand
TGGTTAAACACGTTGGTTAAACATGTTGGTTAAACATGTTGGTTAAACACGTTGGTTGGATAGGCTCAATTAAAAATAGCGAAAAAAAACCTGGATCCCATATGAAACACATGAAACGGAAACATGCATTGGTTGGTTAAACACGTTGGTTGGTTAAACACATTGGTTAAACACGTTGGTTAAACATGTTGGTTAAACATGTTGATTGGTTCAACACGTTGGTTGGTAAAACACGTTGGATAGGCTCAATTAAAACAAGCGGGAAAAAAATCTTGGATCCCGTATTAAACACATGAAACGGAAACATGCATTGATTGATTGATTGATTGATTGATTGATTGATTGGTTGGTTGGTTAAACACGTTGGTTGGTTACTTAAACACGTTGGTTAAACATGTTGCTTAAACACGTTGATTGGTTAAACACGTTGGAAAGGGTCAATTAAAACAAGCGAAAAAAAGAGACCTTGGATCCAGTATTAAACACATGAACGGAAACGTGCATTGATTGATTGATTGATTGATTGATTGATTGATTGATTGATTGATTGATTGATTGATTGATTGATTGATTGATTGATTGATTGATTGATTGATTGATTCATTCATTCATTCATTGATTGGAATTCAAACACACATAAAACTGTTGAAATAGTGCCAAAAACACATAATTTGATGACCTTGACCTTTGACCTTGTGACCTTCGTCAAGGTCATTGCTCCACAAGGTCATTGCAAAAGACCGTATGGGTCAAGGACCTTTTGTTTAAGAGTTTTGCCTAAAAATGGCTTTTAAAAACCATCAATGGGAGTTATGTCCCTTACATGATGGTAAAATCAATATAGTCATAATGTAAAAAAGTTGCCCCTTGAAGTACCAAGCATTTTTCACTGCTTAAATTTTCTGTATCTATAACCGTTCAATAGTTATAGGGAAATGAAAAACTTTTGAAAATCTAAAATATGACCTTGACCTTTGACCTTGACCTATATTTTCAAGTTTTGGTCCAATGAACTCGAATCTGAAGACCCGCAGTCTTTACGACTTACGGTTCATGAGATTTATATGCATATCGAAAATTAAAATATTCAAGGGGAAATAACTCCTATAATGAGTCACCGGATCGCTTCGGTTAAAATTATTTGAACTTGTATCATTTGGCAAGGAACATTTAAAAAAAAACCATTTGCCGCTAAGTCTTATAGTTTATGAGATATAGCGATAACAGTGTTTTTTGTAATTGGGGAGATAACTCCTATAAAGTAAATAGTACACTTCGGTGCCCCTAATACAAGATAGCTTTTATTAACCCGATACTTGATACCAAAGATCATTTTGATATCTTGCGTACTTTCATCACCGATTAACTTTGAAAAACGGCGGAAGAAAAAGAATAATAATTAAACTGTCAATTGTTCTTGAACAATTGAGAGGTCTTTCCTTTTGTAATGTAAAATACATGTTCAAATAGACGTAGAATGTATTGAAAAGCTTTAAAACACACTGAAAAACCTTTAAATAAGGTTAAAAACACCAAATTCGCTATATGGGACATGACCTTGACCTTTGACCTTTTGACCTTTGTCAAGGTCATTAGTCCCCAATGTCATTGCCGAAGACCCCATGGGTCTAGGACCTTTGGTTATATAGTAAAAGATGATTTTGTCTTTCCAGAAACCTAAAACAGGTGTTATGCCCCTTAAAAAAAGGTCAAATCTCTTCGGTCAAAATGTAACAAAGTTGTGCCGTAATGACCCAAACATTTTCCACTATTTAAAACTTCTGTAAGTATAATGGTTTCTGAGATTATCCCATAACAAGGTGTTAGGTCAAAGGTCAAGGTCAACATACAAATTTGACCTTGAGGTATTTTTCAAAGATACATAAATTGATGATGATTGGTGAAGATCCTAGGTGTCTACGACTTACGGTTTCTGAGTTTTGGTGGTCAACCGACACCGGTTAATTTTCATAGGGGCATAACCCTACCAATGAGTCGTTGAATCTTTTCGATCCAAATGTAACGAAGAACCAGGGTCTGGTCCTGAACAAATTTCACCCTTTGTTTTTTTTCTACCTAATACGGTTACGGTGTTGGAACGATAACAAGGTTTTTGGGTTTCGGAGGGATTACTCCGAACCGACAAATATTTCGACTCACAGGGTGAGTTCCGGATAGGTATTCATTACACCGATACAAAGTGTGAACATGAAAGCGACACGTCTTACGGTTACGGAGGCTAACTTCGTCAAAGTTTGGCGGAACAAAAAGAATAATAATAATAATAATAATAATAATAATTAAACTGTCAATTGTTCTTGAACAATTGAGAGGTCTTTCCTTTTGTAATGTAAAATACATGTCCCAATAGACGTAGAATGTATTGAAAAGCTTTAAAACACACTGAAAATCCTTTAAATAAGGTTAAAAACACTAAATTCGCTATATGGGACATGACCTTGACCTTTGACCTTTTGACCTTTGTCAAGGTCATTAGTCCCCAATGTTATTGCCGAAGACCCCATGGGTCTAGGACCTTTGGTTATAAAGTAAAAGCTGATTTTGTCTTTCCAGAAACCTAAAACAGGTGTTATGCCCCTTAAGAAAATGTCAAATCTCTTCGGTTAAAATGTAACAAAGTTGCGCCATAATGACCCAAACATTTTCCACTATTTAAAACTTTTGTAAGTATAATAGTTGCCGAGATTATCCCATAACAAGGTGGTAGGTCAAAGGTCAAGGTCAACATACACATTTGACCTTGAGTTATTTTTCAAAGATACATGAAATGATGATGAATGGTGAAGATCCTAGGTGTCTACGACTTACGGTTTCTGAGTTTTGGTGGTCAACCGACACCGGTTAATTTTCATAGGGGCATAACCCTACCAATGAGTCGTTGAATCTTTTCGATCCAAATGTAACGAAGAACCGGGGTCTGGTCCTGAACAAATTTCAACCTTTGTTTTTTCTCTACCTTTTACGGTTACGGTGTTGGAATGATAACAAGGTTTTTTGGTTTCGGAGGGATAACTCCGAACCGACAAAATTTTTCGACTAACAGGGTGAGTTCCGGATAGGTATTCATGACACGAATACAAAGTGTGAATATAAAAGCGACACGTCTTACGGTTACGGAGGCTAACTTCGTCAAAGTTTGGCGGAAAAAGAATAATAATAATAATAATAATAATAATAATAATAATAATAATAATAATAAACAGAAGAAATACAGTAAGGTCTTTCCCTTTTGTAAAAGGAAAGACCTTAATAATCAGAAGAAATACAGTAAGGTCTTTCCCTTTAGTAAAAGGAAAGACCTTAATAAACAAACGAAATACAGTAAGGTCTTTCCATTTAAGAAAGGAAAGACCTTAATTATACCGACAACATTACGATACTACAATCGAACATTATTACATTCCGCGGAAGTTCAACAATAGTTAACTGCACGAAGCGGAATGATAGGTACGTTTTATACCACTAAACAAAGAAATACAATTATCATAGATTTTATAAAGAACGCTAATATTGATTATTCACAGTTAACGTAAAACTTGGTATTACATTTGCATGGCAAAATCAAATTGTCAACTTGATGATCATCGAAACAAAAATCCCAACCAGACGACTATTATGTGAAATTGGTTTGGGCTATTAACATAAAATGAAAATTAAGCCACCATTGCTGAATAATGTTACAATGGTCGTTGATTTTATTGTTAACCCATCCACTAGTAACATTGGATCTGATATGAATTTCAGTCATGTGGTAGTAGTGGATATGATATTTTCAATATACTTAGTACTCGGGTGTGCTCCATCTTTATCATCAGGCAACTAACGTCAGACTAAAGAACATTATTGACAGAAATGCACCAATCAAATGCAATCTTTATGTAACAATGTTTTCATTGGCATCAGCCATTTCTTAGGTCATGTCGCCAATAAAACTGAATTTGCGACCGTCAAATACCCAATTGATGGCGGCAATTCTTTAAATTACGGTACTGTTATTCCTCAACTCAATAAATATAAGAAGATGTTGTTATAGTGTTAAGGAGACAAGTCACAACTTGTAAAATGTAAATCATTATAGGTCAAAGTCCGGCCTTCCATACTGAGCCTGGGCTCACACCGAACATCAAGCTATAAAGCTATAAAGGGCCCCAAAAATACATGTAATGTAAAACTATTCAAACAGGAAAACCAACGATCTTATCAATATAAAAAATGAGAAACAAGAAACACTTATGCACCAAATCAACAAACTACAATCATTGAACAACAGGGTCCTGACTTAGGACAGGTGCAATCAAATTCAGCAGGTTTAAACGTTTTAGCGGGCACCAACCTTCACCCTAACCTACATGTAAATGTATCAACACCACACAGTAAGACATACTTCAAAGCTAAAAAGATTACACCACTTTCATTGTAAAAATTGTTATCGTCCTTCCCTCCGCCTATATCATCCTGCTCTGTTGCTCCGTAATTCTCGTTTCAAGACTTCAAAACGAGACCAGGCTTTATCAGCGACGTCACAATGTGAGAGGAGAAGTTATCAACGACGTCACAATGCGAGAGGAGACGTTATCAAGCTTGCTTTTGTCAAGCGTAAAACTGTCTTAGGGAGAAAGAAACGACCAATAATAGACCGATAAAAAGATAATCGGGTTTTCTTCGTATAGATATCGTAGAATATCAGCCGCTCGACACAATGTGAAATTTTTTAGCTCGTTCGCTAAGCTCACTCGCCAAAAAGGTTCACATTGTGGCTCGCGGCTGATATTTTACGATATCAATGTGTAGAAAACCCGAAAAAATCTATACTTATCACGTTCTTAAATTAACATTACTGAATGTCCCTCTTTATCTTTATAGAATATTTACTTTGCAGAGATGGTTGATAAGATTCCGCAATTTTGATTGACAGACAACAGTCGCGAGGCATTCCGAAAGTATATTTAATTTCTCAATAAAAAAAATAAAAAAACATTTATGATCGCACGTGCTTTCTTTGACGACGTAACAACAATACATAAAGGAGCTTAATTTAACTCGTAATTTCATGGTTATAACATGTATAAATATGTATTATAAGAATCTGATCCCCCTTTTTGTAATTTCAAAGAGGTGTAAAGGCGTTGAACGGAAACACAAATGTTCTTCGATCAACACTTTTACAGCCGAATAAAATTATAAATAAAAGATGCATTGAAATCTTGAATGATAGGAGTTTTTCAACTTACAGATGTAAGATAAATGTTCTTGATTTCAAAATGAAAATAGAAGGTAGAGATTCATGCTTAACTTTTCGTACAGAGAATTTTCAATGTCAGATATTAGAAACATTTTAAAGACAGTCGAGGATTATTTTTTTACAAGCCAATCATGAATATGACAACCGTTATCCGGTACAGACGAAAAAGTCCCTTCCCTCTAAACAATGAAAAAGAAAAAAAAAAGAAACAGTGGCGAGCATAAAATCGAAAAGCGAACAGGCATTAAAGTAAAAACTTTTTATAAAACTGAATGCCAGTTTTAACAGGTCGAGTTCTTCAACTTTTGTGATTTCAAAGAGGTGTAACTTAATTTTATTACAATTACAAGAGGGCATCGATGACGGGGAGGATTGTCCTGTAAAATACTGCATAAATGTATTTCATCAGCAGTGGTTACGTTCAGCTGAATAATTCTTATGACGGTCGCAATGTAAAAAGAATTATGTAGTGTAGTAAGGGAGATAAGTCAAATTTTTTCAGAAAGTTGTACGAATTGAAAATTTTACCATAAAAATAAAGATTTTTTTTTAATATGATTTTTGTATACAAGTTATCCGTTAGGTTTAATGAGGAGAATTTCACAAAGTAAGAAAACAAATTAAAATTGAATTGATTTTCCTTTAGAATAAGAAACCAAAAGCAAACGCAAATCAATTTTCTTAAGGAAAATAAGATATTAAATTCAATTGAAATCCGTATTGATTTTAACGTTGAAGTAGGGCAGCTGCGAGTAATTGAGATTTTTGTTTCAACTTTAAATAACAATTTCCCACTCGTATTACTGATCTATATTTGTCAATTATTTATAGAAAAACAAGATATTATAGATCTCCTCTATAGATATATTATTACAATGACAGAAACGACATTTTGTATAATTTTCTGTATTTCTGCTGTGATTTGTTTTAAACCTTTAAAATAAATAAGGTTAATAATCAGTATTTGGATTGTCAAATGAAAACTACATAAAAATGTCATTATTTACTATAACACTCTTAATTTCGACAGCTTGTATAAATAGTGTAGAGATGTCATTTATAAAGCTAAACATTTGATAACCAGATGTTGTCACTTGTTGATGTCAATTTCTCATACGGGGTCTTTCTTACCTGATCCTTCATTTTCGCAGGATTAATTCATGTGCAAAATCCCACAAGAACAGCCATTACAGTTATCCTATTAATTATTAGTTATGAATAACACTGATTGTTTTTATAATTAATTCCAGAAAAGCATATGGAAAATAACAAATCACCTCTCGGCCATTATTGTTAAAGTGACAAGCGATCAATACGTAAAGCAGACGACACACATAGCCTGTCAAACACAAACATCGATTTTTCTAAATATTTCCTCTATTTACATAATTCTCTTTTATTTCGCATTTTCATACTAAAAACAATACTCTTACAGTTGGAAGAATGTTATGTTATGTTTTGTTGACAAATTCAGAATTGGGATCCTCAGTTGGGATCGAATAATCTAATCGCCGAAGTAGATATTGTTTAAAGATCAGATATCTAATTACCAAAAGGGCAAACGAATTTGTACAGTTTACATACTGTACCCTATTACCAGCTATTTGTACCATAGATGCAACAGGCAACACATATCAAAATCTACAATGTTTTTACGATTGGAAAATCCATTGCATTACAATGCCAATCGACAGTAGATAATAACATTTACGGTACCTAATTTTCTGCCCATTGTCTCTTCGATGATGCTCGAACCATTTTGAAAATCAAAAGCTTATTGAAAATATGAAGAGCTTGTAAACCAAAAAAGAGTATAGGCAAAGTCGGGCAAGGAACCAGAGCTTTGCGTCTGAAGGATATATTCCTTAATTTTGAAATAATTTCCAAAAGTTTGTAACAGTAAATTGCAATAACACAAAATCCGTATTTTCATGCCAGTACCGAAGTACCAATATGGGCTGGTGATACCCTCGTAAAATGAGTGGTACCATTAACGGTAGACAACAATCTGCTACAGACGATATCAAAAACAATTTTGAATTGCAATCCGGAAGATAGCTTTATTGAGCTGTCGTAAATTTACACATAATATAAGGTAATGTTTATCACACTTTAATTATTATCTTCCTTCAAGTGTGAAAAAGCCCTGCATCCGTGTCAAATACATACTTGGTATGAATTTTGGACATGATTGAAGGTCGTACGGTGACCTATATTTGTTAACATTTTGTCTCTGGTGGAGAGTTGTTTCATGGCAATCATACCATCGTCCTGAATATGAATTAAATATTTGCCACTGGACGTTAAGCAGCCTACAATCAATCAATCAGTTATACCATATCTTCTTATTCTTATGAATAGTAAGGTGATTCGTTTAAATCCAATTTCAACACTATTAATCTAATATACTCAGACCCAAAATCAAATGAAATTAGATATGACCTACAACACACGTAAAAGTTCAAAAGTGTATATTCATTACAAATAAAGAATGCGAAAGAAAATAATAAAAACTATTGTTTTTGGATAAATTTGTAAATGTTTTCGCTTTCAATATAAAGTACACATTTGAAATGAAGTGCATGCCAAAGAAACTAAATAAGAAACTTCAAATATTTGGTTACCTGAATTTTCGTTTAACAAACTGTGTAAAACTTAATAACCTATATAGTGAAGCTTTTATTTTATATAACCTAGTTAGCCGTGTGGTATAGATCGAAGAACTGGATGCAGGCAGTACAGTTTTGACACGATGTCACAAATAATAAGTACTTATAAAAAAGAAGATAAGGTATGATTGCCAAGGAGACAACTGTCCACAAGAGACCAAAATGACACAGACATTAACAACTATAGGTCACTGTATGACCTTCAACAATGAGCAAAGCCCATACCGCAAAGTCAGCTATAAAAGGCCCCGAAATGACAAATGTAAAACAATTCAAACGAAAAAACTAACGGCCGAATCTATGTACTGTCAGTAATTGGCTAATATACATATAATTTTTCAAGTTAAGGTTTGTTCTGAACGGACGGATAAATAAGTACTACGATTTGATATTGTAACTTGAGCGGATTTTATGCAAATATATTGACCTTAGGTCTGTCGTAAAGTTATCACATATCAAGACATACAGACATAATGTATAAAAAAAAACCACACTTCAACCTTTTACGTGTTCCGGTGATTAATATTGTTAAATTCTGTCAGTTATTATTGAGTTCCCTTTTTGAATTTAATTCAGTATTAATTTTTGTTATACCTTTCTTTCAAATAGTTGAACCCATAAGAATAGGTTTTCAAAATCCGAATCTTTTCCTGCTATTCATGCTGTCAGGTTTATTAGATGTAAAAAAAAAATCTTTGCAAATGACACAGAAATTAACAACTATAAGTCACCGCACGGTCTTCATCAATGAGAAAATCCCATACCGTATAGTCAGCTATAAAAGGTTCCCAAATGACAAATGTAAACAATTCAAACGAGGTCAAAACTGACAGTGTAATTTATGTACAATAAGATTTATCTAAAACCGCAACAAACGACAACCACTGATATTACAGGCCCCTGACTTGGGACAGGCACATACATACAGATTGTGGCAAGTATATTTGATGTGAAAAAAACTTACTTTGCTAGGGTTGGGTTTATCCATGGCCGCCGATACTGCAGAGATATCAAATTTTTCACGCACCATCTTAACATATTTATGAAGTTAATAAGCAGGATCTTTACACTGCGGACAACAACATAACGACAGTAAAATTTACCAGAAGTGTCCTTTTACTAGAAGTGTCCTACGGGGGTTTATTTTTTTATTTACAAATTGTTCATATATATACATGTAATTGTAATTTTAAAAACATATCTAAAAGTATGTAGTGATTAATCATTGTTTAAAATAAATGTGCTTATGATCATTTTTGTAACTTTCCGTTTGTTTACTCTTATGTTATTATACATATATGTAATATAAACTATTTTTACATTTTGTACATGTAAAGGACGGTGTGTATTGGAAAACAATAAATGAACAATCTGATACAATGTATGCATGCATGAATTATTCATAGACAATTATATATTTGACCGTTTATTGAGAAATTGCAATAACATTATGTTCTAGGTAATTTAACATGCATGAAACATTTGCCACTGGACGTTAAGCAACTAACAATCAATCAATCTAGGTATTCTACACTATATCGAGGGGTAAAATTCATATACTATATGTAGTATGCCTCATCGAGCCACAGGGACCATTTATTAACGCTTTCAATAACGGTGTAAAACTACAATGTATGACACCAGAGTGGTCCCGTAATGTAGATTTAAACATACATATCAAGGGCGGATTAAGGAGGTTTAAAGTGGCACAATTGTCGAAAGCGGACAATATATATTCTGTCGAGAGATGCACACATTTTTTTTCAGAAAGATTTTAAGTTGTTAAATATCAATTGCAATAATATTTTTTAGATACATGTACAGATAATAGGCAAAAAAATACAAAAACTTTAAGGTAAAAATTGACATTTGAGGGCTGGCTACAAATTGTTTTAAATATTGTCTGACAGTTCTGCCTCTATCATATTATCTATATTATAACGGTTTAACCATGTTTTTGAAAGATCTATTTTTTTTTGTTCATTTAAAAACTCAATGAAAATCGATTTTGTTTAAGATCCTCCATCTGAAAGAGTTTGTTTTATATACAATATTCCTACATGCAGTTAAATCATTATTTTCTATTATATATATGGTGTATATCGAAATAATTGAATATTTTCCGTAGCAAATTGTCTGTTTTAAAGTAATGATTAATAAATCTACAGGGTTAGATCAAGCATATTTTCAAAGGGGGTTGAGGTGCCCAATCCAATACAGGATTAAGGGCTGGGGTGTCCCAATCGAGGATTAAAAGGGGTCTGTTCAACCATATGTCTATATTCAAAAGAATTGATCGTCCAAAAAAAGATGTCTGAGTAGGGTTCCGGGGTATCCCAACACCCGGAACCCTCCCAGACTGATCTATCAATTCAATATTAAACGTACTACATTGGTTAAAAGAAAGAAACTGAACAAGATCTATTGCAATAGCATGTATTCTATATAAAAAAAAACCAACAAGCAGTTGCATAAGCTCTATGACTTATTCAATAGCCGATTTCAATCTTTGTTAAAACATATCCCGTTTTACCACACATAGTTTTGTTTCAAAATAGTTATTTACAATACATTCTAAATATCTTCAAAACAATTTTCTTCTGTTATTGATCACGGATCACGAAAATATAAAAAAAATCTGTAGAAAAAGATCACGATAGCGAAAATGCGCCGATCCCGAAGGACGAAAATAACCCTTCAGGCCCCTCTCCAATGTCAGTCGAAATTCATTTATCTTGTTATCGAGATATAATTCGTACTATCCCCCTTACATGCACACAAGGAGATGTGGTATGATTGCCAATGAGAAAACTATCCAACAAAGTTCAAATGAAGTGGAAATTGTTAACAATTTTGAACTCATCCTTCGCTTAAAACTCTGCATACTCTCCACTTTAACTTAACTAAAAATTTTGCTCTCTCTCTCTACTTAAACCACCGTGTGACTTCATAATCTCTCATCAAATTTCACAAATTTGCACTCCTCGTTCGACCATAATTATGTCTCCGTATTAATCCACTATGGGTATTACATCTATGTTTCGCCTAAAACACTTCATACTCTCCACTTTAACACACTGATACTTTTGTACTAATCCTTCGCTTAAATTTTTTTATATTCTCCTCTGAACTTTAACATGACAAATCTAAACTCTTCCTTCGCTTTTACCACGTCATACTCCTCCAAAACTTTTTACATTTGCACTCCTCCTTTACTTAAACAATTTTCATACAATATTTTCCCAATTCCACCTCCACCTTTCCCAAATCTTACCTCATTGTCGCCAACTAATCCCTTCCCGTTTTCCTCCATCCTCAGTAGACGATATTCATTTGATGTTGTACATACACAATCATAATATTTCCTTTAAATTGAGTTTTGAACTCCTCCTACGAATAAACCACTTCATACTGTACCCTTACACTTGTCAATTGGGCACAGTGAATCCTCGTTCGCTTAAAACACCTCATATATACACTCCATTTAAACGTGACAATTTTACACTCCTCCTTCGTTAATACAACTTTATACTCTTAAACTTTAACTAGACTGACAATTTTGCACGCTTCCTTCACTTAAACCACTTTATACTCCTTTATTTAAACAACTTTTACTCAATATTTTCCCGATTCCACCTCACCCTTTCCTAAATCTTATCTCGTTATCGCCATCTAATCTCTCACAGTTTTCCTCCATTCTCAGCAGACGATACTCATGCCTGTATTGAATATTTGTTTGTGTATGTCCTTTATTTTTCATTTGTTCTGCTTTCGCTTAAAACACCTCATATGTTAATCTCTCTTTAAAATTGACAATTTTGTACTCATCCTTCGACAGAATCACATTACACTCTCCCCTTAAAGTTGCAAATTCTGCTCTCTTCCTCCGCCTAAACCACCTTATACTCTTTCCTCACATTTGACAAAGTGTTCTCCTACATTGCTTAACCGACTCCATACTCTACCCTCAAACTTGATAATGTTACGCTCCTCTTTCGTTAATACAACTTCATACTCTTTTAACTTTAACTACACTTACAGTTTTGCACTCTATATTTGTTTTATATACTTCAAACTATACCCTTGCACTCCGCCTTCATTTAAACAACTTTTATTCAATATTTTCCCTATTCCACCTCCCCTTGTCCAAATCTTACCTCGTTATCGCCATCTAATCCCTTCCCGTTTTCTTCCATCCTCAGCAGACGACATTCATGTCAAGTTGTTATACTTACATAATAATAATATCCCCTTTAAATTAATTTTTGAACTCCTCCTTCGAATAAACCACTTCATACTATACCCTTTACTAGACCGACAATTTTGCACTCTTCTGTTACTTTAAATATTTCAAACAATATCTCCCTTCACTTAAACAACTTTCACTCAATATTTTTCCAATTCTACCTCCCCCTTTCCCAAATCTTACCTCGTTATCGCCATCTAATCCCTTCCCGTTTTCCTCCATCCTCAGCAGACGATACTCATGCCTGTATTGAATATTTGTTTGTTTATGTCCTTTATTTTTCATTTGTTCTGCAACTTTTTATTCAAAATCAATAAATCCATAAAACATAACATAACATGCACATGTTTACTTATCGTAAAGTAATCGAGTCTTTTGTAACGCCGATTTTGATCAATGACTTAGGTGGCTTAATAGCAGGTGTTTAATGCTATCAGATGCTACACTAGTTTAACACCGATACATCGAAACAAAGACGAGAATCAAATCTGATTTGTTAAAATTAATTACATTTCCTTTAATTATTTGACCATTACATATATTTAATCAATCCCTGGAGTGTAAAATCGGGTTTTACGTAGAGAAAAATCTCGTTATTCATGATAGAAATCAATCAGATTTCACAAGTTTAAGATTTTTACGAACGTCAATCAGTCATTTCTAAATGATAAAACAATGGCGTTCACAAATCTTGAAATAACTACTGAAGCACTAAATTTCCATATTACACGCATGTCATTTTTTAAAAGATCTAGCATATTAACATGCAAAAATGTTTAATTAATTCTAGTATACCGACTTCAAGTTTTAATGAACCATACAATAAACGACCCAATTCTAGTGTACAAAGTTCAATCTTACGCTAATTGAAGTCCGTCCTTTTGCACGACGGCACCATAATATAGAACCCAGATACATTAATCGTAGTCTGGTCCTTCTACATCTGTACAACAATAAAGACCCAAGGAACATTAATTATAATCCGGTCCTTTTGCACCACGGCGCAGTAATAAAGTGCTCAGCTACGTAAATCGTGGTCCGGCCCTTTTGCACATGCAGCAGTACAATATCAAAGTGCTCAATCACGTAAATCAAATTATTATAGTCCTTTCGCACACCGGTACATGGTATTACTCAATTGAAGTATAGTGGTCCTATTGCAAACTATTTAACAATTTGTCTACCGCACACATCTTTGCCTAAATTTAGTTCAAGATTATATATGTCATATCATAACTATTATTTCTTTTTAATTAAGCTTTTTATACATGGAAAGGTATTATAACTGCACAAGATTACATTTATTGGTGCATAATGATATGAATATTAGTTGCAATATCTATAAATCTTTAGTCAATACATAGAAATATCATACATGTAATTTTCTTTATCTATGTTATATATTCAAAGGTGTGACAAGGTCTTCCGTTTAAGGTCTAAAATGAAATTAGCACACATACTTATTCCCTCATTTGTCGAATTGATAGAAATATATCATACATGTATATTTTTTTAGTCTATGTAATATTCAAAGGCGTGACAAGGTCTTCCGTTTAAGGTCTAAAATGAAATTAGCACACATACTTGTTCCCTCATTTGTCGAATTGATAGAAATATATCCTACATGATTATTATTTTAGTCTATGTAATATTCAAAGTCGTGACAAGGTCTTCCGTTTACGGTCTAAAGTGAAGTAAGCACACAAACTTGTTTCCTCGTTAGTCGAATTGAAGATTACGCATATTTTCCATTAAACTTAATTGAACCACAAAAAGGAATATGTAGTGTTTCATGCTTGATTTCAAATTTCAAATTACACCATTTCTATTCACGCAAGAAGTGACATTTAATGGAAATTAACTTCTTAATATTAACTTTTGTCCGATTATTTCAATTTTGTAGGAAGTCTGTTAATGCAAACAGTTCAACACGAAAATGATGTCACTACGGTATTAAAAAGATGAGCCTCGAATTCGTTTTCGTTTTCGTTGTTGTCATTGTTTTTTCGTATACCAGTCAACAAACTCGAGTCAGCAATTACCACATTATGTCTATGCTGATGACACATATATTTTGTTCTTTATTCCAAGATTTGTATCTTCTGACATGTACTGCATGGTCGCATCAACACTATTCGATATAAGTCCTTAACCAATTAAACCAGAAGAATTACAATCATTAATCGACGCCATTAAAAATACAAAATGAATTTCAGTTTCAACTTTCATCCACTCTTCTGATATTATCTTTATCGCCGCTTATTTCATACATGTACATGTATATTCACATTGGAGCCGCTTATTTCATACATGTATATTCACATTTGAGCCACTTATTTCATACATGTATATTCACATTTGAGCCGCCTACAACCTTTGTAAACAATGCAATTGTAGTATGCCCTCCCTTTCTTGATGTAAACGCAAAATATATGGACATTTCTATCATAAGAATTCTACGATAATAACTATGGCACAAATCAGAATATTCTATAGGCGGCAAATTTTAATTCTAACACTGATATAGTAAAATATTAAGAAATCAAGTTGACAGTTTTTGAATTATTATGAATTTGCAGTACTTAAAGAAACTGATATAAACAGCCAAAACACAATACAAATTAAGCAAATACAATGATATAAACAGCCAAAAACACAATACAAATTAAGCAAATACAATGCATATTCCGTTTCTGGTAAATATAGAAATCCGGGATATTGATATTTCTTCAATTCCTTCGTTTAATAACTATTTTTCCCATTCTAAAGGATTAAGTTAGATTAGGAAAACAAATGTCATGACTACTAAACAGCGCAATCACCAGGAATATTATCGGCCTTTACAGGAAAAAGACAAATGTCGAAACTAAGAAGTAGAGAAGACGGATTAACTAAAACGTATCGCCGGACTAGCTCGGCCATCGCAAACAAAGTAGAAGGCAACAATTCCATGACGATGGAACAGTTAAATCATAAAAAATCATTCTTGGCCGATTAAAAAATACCCGTTTTTAAATCATTTTTGTCAAGTCAAATATTCAACAACTAACAGTGGCTTTCCAGAAAACACAAAAAAAAAAAAAAAAAAAAATTGAATTGAACAGGCTCATTGCGACTGTGCCAAATTTCTAATTGCAGTTGGTGGATCTCATTTGCACTATGAAGCTATATATTCCATTTCCAAAAAAAAAAAAATAATAAAATCGCCGTTTTATAGTTACAAAAATAACGAGTGAATTTCTTTCATTGTAAGTTTTATTTCCCACAAAAAGACTCGTATAAAAAAATTGTAACCGACGTTTCCTCCAAAGTTATTAGTATTTGAAAAAGTTCATTTAAAAACATGTATTTCTGAAACTCATTTATGTATAAATATCACATTTCCGCATGACAGTTATTCAGTCTGTAACAAACAGTAACAAACGCGCATCTGGCGTATATACTAAATTAAGTCCTGGTATCTATGATGAGTTTACAAAATGTATTTACAACCAGTGGCTGGGTCGATGCCACTGCTGGTGGAGATTTATTTCCCCGAGGGTATCACAAGCCCAGTAGTCAGCAATTTTTGTGCTGAAATGAATTGTCCTTGATATGGTTATATTTATAAATTTACTGTTTACAAATTTTTGAATTTTTTGAAAAACTAAGGCTTTTCTACCTCAGGCATAGATAACATTAGCTGTATTTGGCAAAACTTTAAGGAATTGTGGTCCTCAATGCTCTTCAACTTCGTACTTTATTTGGCCTTTTTAACTTTTTTGGATTTGAGCGTCACTGATGAGTCTCTTGTAGACGAAACGCGCGTCTGGCGTATATACTAAATTTAGTCCTGGTATCTATGATGAGTTTATTGACATAATGCCACAAAGAAGAATCAGACACACACCCCTTTATGATGTAGTTAAACACTGTAAATATTCGGTATTTTTACCTTGATAATTTTAATTCTTTTGAAAATCCAGCTTCCTTAATACAAGTTACAATGTATGTCACAGAGACTTTACAAACAGGTTCAATAGTTTATCCTTTGCATGTTTGCAGAAACAAACGTATATGATGCATATATTTTTTTAAAACCCATATTGATCACATGCAGATTTAGGATCTGGAATTCGATTAAATTTTTAAGAACGATTAAGGTAAAACTATCGACATGCACAGCGATATTTACCCTACACCTACAAGGTATTGTCTAAGAGACAAACCATTAAACCTTCAGACTTTATCAAGTAAATAAAACTCCTTGACAACGAGAATATTCTGTGATAAAGTGTTTGTTGATTTTTAGATAATCATGATTAGCATTAGAGGAAAACAATTAATGATAATAATATTCTATCATAAATTAATTACATATACACCACCACGTATACCTTTATTTACCGCATGACTGTGTTGTCTCTTGGTAGCATGTTTGCCTCACGAGCTCGAGGGTGTGGGTACTTGACCAGGCCATCATTTTTTTTTTAGAAAATTTTTATGCAAATGTGACATTTATGAATAATAGCAAAGAACCTCTTTTTCATCGGAGGCTGCAATTTTACGTGGAACCATTCACCATTCCACACCATACAAATAAAGATACAATTATTATTGCTACTGAGTGTATGGTAATGTCGGTGACGGATAAACGCCATTGTAACGCATAATAACGGCAGATAACAAATAGAATAATACTAAAACAATACCCGAACAGTGTTTTTCTTACTACTCCAAAAAAAAAAAAAAAAGAAAAATGTTAAGAAAATCTAAATCTTAGATGATGTTATTCGCGTGGTATTGATACTCCATGAAACGACTTTGCAACAAAAACAAATAGGGTTGTCCTTCTTTGTCAGTAGATTTATATACCGAAGGTTCATTCATTTATACAAAAACAGCTACAGAAAGATGAGTTTCATTTGACAGTTATTTATACATTTGTAAAAAAGAATTAATAAGTAAAATTCACAGTTTCAGTATTCAGTACAATATGACAAATGTTTCTATTTACACATAACAATTTAGAAATAAGATGGCAAATTTTCAAAGTGCATTTAGTCAATGAAATCGAACGATTAATGAATAATGAAAAATGATTAATGATTAATGATTAGTGATTAGTGATTAATGAATAATGATTAATGATTAATGAATAATGATTAATGATTAATGATTAAGAATCAGCTGCTCTGTTCACGAAAATTGGAAGAAACAACAAAAATTGAATACTCGTAAGTCATGATCATTTCATTATTAATTGAGATAGATTTAGAAATAAAGGTTCGATTGTTTGTGATAGCAATTTTTACATTCTATATTGAGACCTGTGCAATCAAACAATGAAACGACTCAAACGTACGCGTATGTATTAGTGTTAATAACCTCAATATTGTTTTCTCCAAATAATTAAAAAGAAAAAAGAAACAAAAGAGGAAACATGTTTGATCTCTAATTAGAGTTGTTCGTTCAACAGAGAAGTCTCAACCAATTCAGACTTAAGAAAGAAATTTGGAGGCATGTTGGATTAAATATTCAAAGCTTCATGTAAGTCCCAATACAGATAATCTTTACAAAGAGAATTTTAAGACAGCTTTTAATTTTATAGGGAAAAGACATTCTAATAGTGGTTTCGCATATTGTACCTTTAATACAAATACTCTTCCATGTAACTCTACATCAGCAAATGACTTGTCCTACATCATTTGTAAGTTTAAGATCCCTTAAAAATTCTTTGTATTTCTATTTTTCTCTAAGTTTTGAACATCAATACCTACTGCAAACAGAGAATACCATTGCTGTAAAACATTTGAGTTTGGAATTGTGATTGAGAACAAATCACAACTGTCTGCAATTGGTTTACCATCTAGTATACATAAACATTAATTTTTTTTAATTAATCTATTTGTTATTCTATATATTCCTATAAAAACTTGAATTATTCCAAGATTGAATCACAGAATAAAACGTTGTCACAGCTTCTTGTACATTAATAAGATTACTCATTACTTTTTCTTTTCTTTTTCCGTAAAATTTCAATCCACAAGGAAAAAAATCCAATAAGTTATGTTCCAATATATGATGCTAAATGAAGGAAGATTCCATATTTCGTACCGACTTACATGTTAATAAAAACCATTTTACACGAGGATAGACATGACAAGATATATTTAGAAAATCCCATGTAATCCATTTCTGCTTCTTTAGATAGAAACTTAATCCTTCCATTCACTTACTTACATTGGTATTTCAGTACAAGATAAATTACACAATGTTGAAGTGCATCTCTTAAAATGCATATTAACTACATTTGTTACAATGTAAGCTTAACATATATTCTATTTATATATAGATTCTCGCGGACGTGCAGTGTATTTTGTATCTAATCGAATGTACTTTTTATCTACAGCATTACGGTTATAAAGTTTATATAATCTTAACCGGGTTTAAAATTTATATACATCTTATCCATAGGCGGATCCAGGGGGCCCGGGGGGCCCGCCCCCCTTTAGTGGGAAAAACTTGGTTGATTATATCGGTAATCATTGAAGCATGACTGGAGCGCCCCCCTTAGATCAGTCAGCGGGCCCTCCTTAGGAAAAGTTCTGGATCCGCGACTGTTATCCAAACAAATCTACAGTTCATATGCCGGCATCTCAACAAATGAACATTAAAATTGGACTTTTCTAAAAACAAAACAGGTTTTAGAAATGGCGGCACATTTTGACAGTGAGATATTCCCTATTGTAGTCTTGGTATACTTGTCTTTCAAATGACATATTTTGCTTAAAAATCAGATGTATTTTTTATTTCCTTACAAATTAGTCTTCCTAATTATCAAATCTATTATTGATATGAAATTCAAATAGTTCTTAACTCAGATATTTTGCAAAATTATCATTCATGTAAAGTTTTCAATTAAATAAATTAAACTTCCAAACTTTAAAGAATTTCACCTTACCTCTTTGGCATTCTTCATCTTGTAAAATAAAAACTTTTTATTTATAAATCATCAAAAACCGTTATCTACATTTATCACATTAACATACTTTAGAGGTGGATGTGTTTTTGAAAGATATTTGGAAAGATCATTAATACCATCGAACGTTTCATAGATGATTAGGTATGTTAGCATAACCCACTCGATTTTTCAAAGTAACAGTGTAAGAAGTTAAACATTAATTGTCATGCATTGTCTGACGTGGTATTTTTCAAGCTTCCTTCACACTTCTAATTGTTACAAAAATCACGATCGTTTTGTCAGTAGTTCAAGTTTTCTTGCAAGCTTGCAAATAATTGTTAATTTTAAGGCACATTAATTGATGCTTTAAAGAATCATGTTCAATACTTATTATGTATTAATCTGCGTGAATGCCCCGGCATCATACATCGAAACTGTGAAGGAACCGCAGAACGATTTATTTTGGGGCTGAAATCCAGCATTATTTTACAGAAAAATACATTGCAGTTTTCTGACTTTGTAAACAGCAGAAAAACTTACTGATGGAATCGTAAGAGGTTCATCTTTATCGGAGGCTGTAATTTTACGTGAAAAAAGGAGAAATGTCAATAATTCACACCATACAAATGAAGATACAATAATTATTGCTACTGAGTGTATGGTAATGTCAGTGACGGATCAACGCCATTGTAACGCATAATTCTAATAACGGCAGATAACAAATAGAATAATAATAAAACAATAGCAAAACAGTGTTTTTCTTACTACTCCAAAAAAGAAAAATGTCAAGAAAATCTAAATCTTAAATGATGTTATTCGCGTGATATTGATACTCTATGAAACGACTTTGCAACAAAAAACAAATAGGGTTGTCCTTCTTTGTCAATAGATTTATATACCGAAAGTCCAAAAGCAGCTATAAAAGATGAGTTTGATTAAAGGCTAAAACTTGGTCTTCTAGTAGAATTAAGATGAAAGTGTATTATTTGACAGTTATTCATACATTTGTAAAAAAGAATTATTAAGTAAAATTTATAGTTTCAATATTCAGTACAATGTGACAAATGTTTCTATTTAAACATAACAATTCAGAAATAAGATGGCAAATTTTCCAAGTGCATTTAGTCAATGAAATCGAACGATTAATGAATAATGATTAATGATTAATGAATAATGATTAATGAATAATGATAAATGATTAATGAATTATGATTAATGAATGATGATTAATGATTAGTGATTAAGAATCAGCTGCTCTGTTCACGAAAATTGAAAAAGCAACAAAAATTGAACACTCGTAAGTCATGATGATTTCAATATTAATTGAGATAGATTTAGGAATAAAGGTTCGATTTTTTGTGATAGGAATTTTTACATTCTGTACTAACTCTGTGCATTCAAACAATGAAACGACTCAAACATACAGTACGCGTATATATTAGTGTTAATAACCTCAGTATTGTTTTCTCCAAATAAATAAAAACAAAATAAAACAAAAGAGGAAATATGTTTGATCTCTTATAGATTTGTTCGTTTAACAGAGAAGTCTCAACCAATTCAGACTTAAGAAAGAAATTTGGAGGAATGTTTGATTAAATATTCAAAGCTTCATGTAAGTCCCAAATACAGGTAATCTTTACAAAGAGAATTTTAAGACGGCGTATAATTTTATAGGGAAAAGTCATTCTAATAGTGTTTTTGCATATTGTACCTTTAATACAAATACTCTTCCATGTAACTCTACATCAGCAATGACTTGTCTTACAACATTTGTAAGTTTAAGATCCCCAAAAAAAAATTTGTATTCTATTTTTCTTTAAGTTTTGAACATGTTTAACTTACTAGATGCAAACAGAGAATACCCTTTCTGTAATACATTTGAATTTGGAATTGTGATTGGGAACAAAACACAACTGTCTGCAATTGGTTTACCATTTAGTATACATGAACATTGATTTTTTTTAATTAATCTGTTTGTTATTCTTTATATTCCTATAAAAACTTCAATTATTTTCAAGATTAAAGATATCACAGAATAAAACGTTGTCACGGCTTCTTGTTCATTAATAAGATTACTCATTAATTTTTCTTTTCTTTTTCCGTAAAATTTCAATCCACAATGAAAAAAAATCCTAGAAGTTATATTCCAATATATGATGCTAAATGAAGGAAGATTCCATAATCCGTACTGACTTACATGTTAATAAAAACCATTTTACACGAAGATTAATCATGACAATATATTTTTAGAAAATCCCATATTATCCATTCCTGCTTCTTTATATAGAAACGTAATCCTTCTATTCACTTAGTTAGACTGCTGTAATATTGTATTTCAGTACAAGATATCTCAAACAATGTTGAAGTGCATCTCTTAAAACGCATATTAACTACATTTGTTACGATGTAAGCTTAACATATATTCTATTTATATATAGATTCTCGCGGACGTGCAGTGTATTTTGTATCTAATCGAATGTACTTTCTATCTACAGCATTACGGTTATAAAGATTATATAATCTTAACCGGGTTTACAATTTATATGCATCTTATCCGAACAAATCAACAGTTCATATGCCGGCATCTCAACAAATGAACATTCAAATTGGACTTTTCTAAAAACAAAACAGGTTTTAGAAATGGCGGCACATATTGACAATGAGATATTCCCTATTGTAGTCTTGGTATACTTGTCATTCAATTGACATATGTTGCTTAAAAATCAGATGTATTTTTTATTTCCTTACGAAGGATTCTTCCTAATTATCAAATCTATTATTGATATGAAATTCAAATAGTTCTTAACCCAGGTATTTTGCAAAATTCTTGTTCATGTAAAGTTATCAATCAAATAAATTAAACTTCCAAGCTTTACAGAATTTCACCTTACCTCATTGGGATTCTTCATCTTGTAAAATAAAAACCTTTTATTTATAAATCAGCAAAAACCGTTATCTACATTTATTACATTAACATACTTTAGAGGTGGATGTGTTTTTGAAAGATATTTGGAAAGATCATTAATACCATCGAACGTTTCATAGATGATTAGATATGTTAGCATAACCCACTCGATTTTTCAAAGTAACAGTGTAAGAAGTTAAACATTAATTGTCATGCATTATCTGACGTAGGTATTTTTCAAGCTTCCTTCACACTTCTAATTGTTACAAAAATCACGATCGTTTTATCAGTAGTTCAAGTTTTCTTGCAAGCTTACAACTATTTGTTAATTTTAAGGCACATTAAGTTGTACCTAACACTACAGGGAGATAACTCTGTAAAATCAGCTAAACGTTTTAATTACGTTGTGTTGTTAAGATAATATTAAGCTTCTCAATGATCAAAATTAGTGTTAAACTTTGTCAAACTGCTATATTACAAGTGTATTTTTTCTGATAAATTGTTTGGGTCAAATATTTTGAAATTTTTATATTTTTGTCAAAGGGTCAATGTAAATACTTTTTCAAAATTTTATTAAACAAGCCAAATTAATTTTAGTGAAGGTGTTGGGTATCACCTTAATTGATGCTCTAAAGAATCATGTTCAATACGTATTATGCATTTAATCTGTGTGAATGCCCCGGCAGGATACATCGAAACTGTGAAGGAACCACAGAACGATTTATTTTGGGGCTAAAATCTAGCATTATTTACAGGAAAATACATTGCAGTTTTCTGACTTTGTAAACAGCAGAAAAACTTACTGGTAGAATCGTAGTATTGTTGGTGGGAATATAATAACGTTCGTCGTGGTTTTTCTCTCACTTTTGTTTTTGAATATTTCAATAATATTTGAAAGGACATCGTTTTATCCTTAGTGTGTAGATTATGATATATTGTTAGGATGTGGTTACACAATACGAAACAGGGGCACAAAAAGTTGGTGTTTGTTTATGTGTTACCTTTTTGTTTTCTCGTTATTTTTTTTGTACATAAATAAGCCGTTAGTTTTCTCGTTTGCATTGTTTTACTTTTCATTCGGGGCCTTTTATAGATGACTATGCGATATAGGCTTTGATCATTGTTGAAGACCATACGATGACCTATAGTTGTTAATTTTCGTGTCATTTTGGGCTCTTGTGGACAGATGTCTCATTTGCAATCATACTGGATCTTCTTTTTTTTATGTTTACACTTGTTTCTTTTGCCTATAGAAATTGCCTACATGTTTCGTACTTATAACTGATATTGATTTGATATATTTTATATTAGTGAAGCATGTGATTGTACTTATAACTGATAGTGATCTGATATATTTTATATTAGTGAAGCATGTGATTTGTACTTATAACTGATAGTGATCTGATATATTTTATATTAGTAAAGCATGTGATTTGTAATTCCAATCATGTTTTTGAACGGGTTACTAAGTGTACAACAAGGCAAGAGGGACGTTAAGCCAAAGCTTAATACTAACACCCTATCTGAAAACTAAAAAAATGTAGGAGAATACTGATTTACCATTTTTTAGTTCTTTTTAAATTTTCAGGTTTTATTACATTTGTTTTTGCTGTTTATGAAGATAAAGAAAAATGAGGCAGTGATGGAGGTGTACATGTACTTAATTCACGTTACAGAATCCTTAGTCTGGAACCCTGTCTCACTGCTCCACAGTACTGACGCGAACAGGAAGTTGGGCCAGGATGTCAGGCTAAAAAAACTGATGTTAATTGACATAAAAGTGTGACTATTATTAAAATACAACCAATTTACATAATACACATTAAAACATATTATAATGTATTTTAGTTTGATGATCGTGTTGTAAATAAGTTAAGTACTTATTTTTAGATGCAGTTAGAAAGAAAATCGATAATGAAATATTAAATCATCATTATACACTATACTTAAGACAATACAACAGGAGATGTGGAGGTAACCAACGTCAATGGACCAAAGTCAACATCCTTTACAGTTTTAAAAATAAAGATCGTATTGGTTCTTCATGGTTTATCATTTTATCATGTTTGTATTAACCGTCTTTGTTATAATATTATAATTTTAGGGTATTTTTCCTAGGAACTAAAAGAGGGACGAAAGATACCAAAGGGATAGTCAAACTCATAAATATAAAACAAACTGACAACGCCATGGCTAAAACAATGGCAAACAAACAACAGCACACACGACACAACATAGAAAACTAAAGAATAAATAACACGAACCCCACCAAAAAACTAGGGGTGATCTCAGGTGCTCCGGAGGCGTATATTACTGGTTAAGAAATATTCCATAGACAAATTTCGTTTGCATAAAATTGTAGAACATCCCAAACGAGAAACAATGCAGTTTACATTTTGTATTTATACCTTTCTACATGTCAGATGCACAAATTATTAAAATTGGACATACACATCATTCACACAGGGAATTATCAGTCAACAAAAACGATCTTTTTCTACTCTACACAATATACAAATATACTTCAAATTATTTGTTTATTTTTACATATAAGTTTAACGAGGAAGCCTAAAGCTTTAAGTCCTTTATTCATATCATTTCATGACTCTGTGATAACAGATATGAATGTAAAATGTCATTGATGTATCTCAGGAGGCGTCAGATTGGAGTAACAGGCAGAAACATTCATTTCATTTTATAAAATCAGGAAAATTGTATGAAGAACAAAGAATTGGTGGCTTTGATGTATTTGTGGTTAAAAAGCACATCAGTTTCAAAGCACTCCAATTAATTAGACTGCTTTGAAATTGATGCACTGCTTATTTCTACTACATGTTTGTTACATAATTTCGTCAATCAATGAAAACGAAAATGAAGAAAAAACAAAAATAATTTGAAAGATATAGAAGTGAGAAGATGTGGTGTAATTGCCAAGGAGACAACTCTCCATTAGAGACACAATGACATATATTATAACAACTATAAGTCCACATAAGGCCTTAAACAATGAGAAATTCCATACCGCATAGTCGACTATAAAAGGCCAAACAATTCCATCGAGAAAACATGAGCAAATCTATGAACAAAAAAATAACAGATACACACATAGAGTATTTGTACATATGTCACAGTCTTCCAGGTCAGGATTGAAACACTCGTACATACTCAAGACCTAGTGATTTTCGATGAAAAGTGCACATTAAGTTTAAATCGTAAAATGATTAGGCTTTTAATTCAAAGAGGAGCACTTGTAAACATTGATTGTTCAACTTCTTGCACGAGCAAAGTGGCGCCATTTTGTTTCGTTCTAACGTAATTTGTATTCATACAAACAGAAAATGTGAAGAGAACGGAAAAAAACAACTTAGTTCTGTAAAATCAGTGATGATAAGAGGGTACTGCATTTATTAGTCACAGAATTTTATCGAAACAATTCAACACTTAATATTGGAATGTAGTTTCCCAACATTTAACGAAGTATTTGAAGATTTTTTTCCATCTCATTCACAGATCTAGATAATGCATTTGTTAAATCCTTTAGTCATGTCGGAAACCGTTAAAATGCAACCCATTTAAATTCAAATGCGCACCAGAATTACATTGAGTATTTAGAACGTAAATGATGTAATTTTATTCATATGTAATGACTGTAAGAACTATTTCAAGGGAACAATGTGTCCTTGGATTATCGGATCAGATGATTTAAGAAGATGAAATATTATAGAAACCTGAAAGCAACGCATTAATCTATATATGCATAGAGCAGAAATCATTAAGTCCGTACTCAGTAGCAATTAGTTCAAGATATCTAACGGGCACCTGTTATATCCGATGTAACAAAAAGAGCAATTAAAAACTTAATGGGTTAATAATGTTCCAGCTTCTCATCGAGTTATTGTTAAGTTTCTGTTGACAAAATCATCGAACTTTTATCAAGATGACATCAACAATTATGAAAAAACAAATAAAACGTTCATTTATCAGAACAATGTAAATTGATATCAGCCTTTTAAAGTAATTGGACAATTTAATATCGAAGTTCGTATTTTTTCAAGCATTTAGTTCCAGGATTTATTTTTTTTATTTTATTTTATACTAAAAATTATTACTCTGCTGATAAAATGGGACGTTCAGAAATGTACACTACGAAAAATTATTCATAGAGATTTGAAAAGATGGTTCTATGAGGTTTTGAATAGAAAAAAAAATAATTTCAAATATAATTTTGTTGATTTCTCATCCAAAACAAACGGTTTTTAACCATTTTACCCTGTAGTTCCCCCTCCCCTTTTTAAAACTCTTTATCTTGATCTGCTAATGTGATAGGTGGTTCGAGAAATGAGCCGAGAAAAAGAACTATCAATAAAAACAAACATGTAATATGTGACATAAATGAATTTGTAACACGTCCTTCTGCTAAAAATGGTGGATAATTTAAGTGGCTTATTGTCGTTAGTTGATATCTCAAGAAGAATAAACCAACATAGATAACGAATAAATTCATAAGACATACAAAAAATACTTAGTAGAACTACATAAGACAATATTTCATTTTACATTCTATCTCTGCGTTAACATATTGCAGTATATTGTACACCATTAAGACCAGAGGCTCTCAAATGCTTGTGTCGCTCACCTGTATATACTGTGGTTTTGGAAATCATGATAAATAAAGTTAAAATCATAGTAAATAGTATTAGATACCCCAATAATGATTGAGACCAAGTTTGGGTTAATTTGACCAGTATTTAAATGAAAATCAGGTCATCTCAGTTCAGTCTTACAAAAATTACTTAGGACCCCTTATCATTGTTTGAATAAGTGTTCAAGTTGTATTGTGACCATTTGGAATTGTTGTATACCAAGTTTCTATAGACTTCTATAGTAAATTCCTATGTTCTTTTTTTTTGCCTTGACGGTCATTTTGTTTGGATGGGGCATTGTCATCAGATACATTTTATAATCAAGATACCCTAATAACAAGAATGTGTCCATAGTACACGGATGCCCCACTCCCACTATCATTTTCTATGTTCAGTGGACCGTGAAATTGGGGTCAAAACTTTAATTTGGAATTAAAATTAGAAAGATCATATCATAGGGAACATGTGTACTAAGTTTCAAGTTGATGTAACTTTAACTTCATAAAAAACTACCTTGACCAAAAACTTTAACCTGAACTTTGCACTATCATTTTCTATGTTCAGTGGACCATGAAATGGGGGTCAAAACTATAATTTGGCATTAAAATTAGAAAGATCTTATTATGGGGAACATGTGTATTAAGTTTCAAGTTGATTGGACTTCAGCTTCATCAAAAACTACCTCGACCAAAAACTTTAATCGGACGGACGGAAGGACGGACGGACGAACGGAGGCACAGACCAGAAAACATAATGCCCCTCTACTATCGTAGGTGTGGCATAAAAATTGTTGCTATTTTAATTTTATTTACAAACAAATGTTTACAATTGACTATAAAGGGCAATAACTTTTCAAGTGGTCAATTGAACATTTTTGTCATGTTGACTTATTTGTAGATCTTACTTTGCTGAACGTTTTTTCTATTTACAGTTTATCTCTATCTTAAATAATATTCAAGATAAATAACCGAAAACTACAAGATGTCCTTACAATTATCAATTTTGGAAAAGCAACCCAATTACTGTTTTTCTGATGTGTCAGGAACTTTCAGGGTAAATAGATCTTGACCTGATAAACATTTTAACCCATTACCAACTTACTTTGACTTTAAAGGGCAAACACTTCTTAAGGGCTCAACTGATTATCTTGGCCATGTTGACTTATTTGTAGATCTAATTTTGCTGTACATTACTGCTGCGTAGAGTTTTCAGGCCAGATGAGCTAAATATCTGTGTTAACATATATATATATATATATTAATGACAGCTATGTATATCATCACTTTTTTGTATCAAATTACATCGTATTAAACCTAGTTATTTAAAATGCATGACCAAATACATAAAATGAGTAAAAGGCACTTAACAAATTAATGGAGACAATAAAATGGTTATTATAGCATATCAATGGGATGTCTACTCGTAGCAAATTGATCAATTATTTTTATCGCTTATTGTAATAAATAAAGCATCGCGTTCTCTTTTTTCTTATTTTGTTTCTGACCGAATTGTACTTAAATAAAGATTTTTTTAAAAGTAAGACAATTGTTAGCTATAACAGAATCCTACATGATAAAATTTGAACCAAATCAAACGAGAAAGGTAACGCCTCTACACAGAAGTTAACAAAATACAAATAGGGCGGACAGCTTCCAACAGCAGTCACTGAATTACCTAATAATCTTAAATAAGCAAACGTGGAACAATGGAAGAACTTATTGAAGAACAAATTCTTTGTTACAAACACTTCGTAGTTCCCGTTACTTCATTTTGCACGGCAACGTTTTTATCAATATAGTTTGAAAGATAAGGTCAAGATAGCAGCATTAAAAGAGTCGCCTGTTTAACATTCATCATTCTCGTTATAATCACAATTGCACTTCCTAAATCATTTATAATTTTTATTTGATCGGTACCAGGAGAGAAATGATACCTTGATATTATTATCTGAAACTTTCTAATATAAATATAATGTTTAAGATTGCCTTTTGTAATATATCCATTGATTCAGATTCTAATCCGACGATGAACCAAGTGTCAAACCATAGCTATGACAAAGATTAATGTCATGACTGGCCCATTTGTCATTTTTATCGACTTAAACGGCTTTTTGTTTAATTTGATGATGAGAAGGTATTAAAACAATAATTCCTACATTGTAATGTGTAGTTTAAGTAAATGCTTTTATACCACAACTTTTGTTATGCTAAATAGAAACCAATTACATTTTTATATAAGTACAGTCATGAACAGATTCTACACTTTGCCAAAGTTTACCATAAGAATTCAAATAAAAACAATTGGTTTTCTCTGTTTGATTGCAAAGTCGGACATTTTCTATTTTACTTAAAAGGTGAAGCCTCAATAATGTTGCAACAACTATACGGTTAAACTTATGAATACCGACCGGATTAAACATAACAAAATAATAATTTTAAACATTTCCTATGTCTTTTCATATGAAATCAAATGTTAATGAATAATTGGCGATGTAGAATCTGTAATAACTCAGTTTCAAATAACTGTTCGCAGGTGGACATCTCTTTATTTCGTGTTTTAATACCCTTTGTCTATTACAATTACTACTTTAATCCTACTAATTATTTTGTTCTATAGAATACCATTTTGACTGTCATGAAATGTGAGTTCTTAATCCTTGTAATTATTACATTCTATGGAATAACATTTTGATTTTCATCAAATGTGAATTATACTAACACTCACCGATACAAGCAAACAAAGGCAACAGTAGTATACCGCTGTTCGAATCTCATAAATCGATAGAAAAAAAACAAATCCGGGTTACAAACTAAAACTGAGGGAAACGCATTAAATATAAGAGGAGAACAACGACACAACACTAAGCAATATAAAAAATAAGTATTGGTAAATACAATCTTATGATTAAATACTTTGTTTCATGTCTAGACACGCCAATAGTACACACCTATGTCTGGACACGCCAATCGTACACACCTGTTTGTCATGTGTCAACTACATGTATAAGTTCATTTTTATTTTATTTCAGGTAACAACACTTTTTGGGGCTTTTACTTCAAGGAGTTAATTTTTGGAGACATTAATTTTTTTATCACGATATCTGTCATAAAACTGTACTCAATACTTAATACTTGAAACACAAAATCAAATATTTGATTGATTGAATTGTGAGTTTTAGTATGAGTATCGTGATAAAAAAATACTAAAACTCACAATGCAATCAATCAAATATTTGATTTTGTGTTTCAAGTATTGAGTATTGAGTAGAGTTTTATGACAGATTAGTTTGGTTTCAGACAGAAACGCTGGTAATAAACAAAAAAATGATGTTTCAGATTGATTGATTGATTGTTGGTTGCTTAACGTCCAGTGGCAAATATTTCATGCATATTCAGGACGAGAACAAGTTCACAATAAATACAATAGGTAGGTTGTTGTAATAGAGGCCATATAGGATGATGGTCGGGGAAATCTGGACTGCCACTGGAAAATGAGGGTATATTGGATAGGGACAGAAATTTTGCCTTGCCACAGGCCACCTACGGACCCTCAAAGAGTTCTTGCAAGGGTTCTTAACGTGCAAAGAGCGTGGCACTCTCTTTACACGAGTCATCGGATTTAACGTCCCCCTTCTGACCGGACGTGACTGCGAACTTGATACATCCCGCACAGCCAAACGGACGCCCCACTTCAGCAAGCGTTTTACTGCCGGTGGGGAGAAGACCAAGTACCCATATTTCTATGCCCCAGTCACCCTTGGGGTGGTTTCAGATTGAACAAATGCAAATATTTGTATAGAAATTATTTTTAGAATCTCATTTTTCAATATGAAAAGTTAAAATTATTGTTGGCATTGATTAAAACTTCGTTTTACCTGAATATGAATATTATTTGCGGGACGATTTTTAGTCAACGATTTGTTTTGTGGCTCCTTGGTTTTTCCAATGTTGATATTCTTTTTCGATAACTAAACACATTAAAGGCATGTGTGACTCATCTTAAGCTAAGGGTCAAGTCAGGGTTATATAAATACGGGTTTGACTAAGGTTGAATCATTGACCAAGTCATTAGAATATATGCAATGTTTTCGATCTTTTTTCGACGAAATAGCATAATGATATTTCATTATTCCGCTTTTATAAATGTTTGAAACAAAAAAGATCACATTTCAATTTTAAGTCTTTTAGTTCTGTAGCTCCAAATAGTTCTTTATATTTATGCATCCTTGTCTTTCACATTTCAAAGTTTGAGCGTTTTGAATTATGGTTAATCCAAAAAAGCGCTTCGAACGCACACTGATCAATTTTCATCAACGATTGTCCGATTTTTTTTATAAAGTAAGGCACTAGCACATTTTAATCATAATTGACACTATAGCTTTATTGTTTGTCGTAGTCTAGACTAATTTATTCCTGCAGCAACAAAAGCATTGCGTAAATAATCTGATAACTGTCTGAGTGCTGATGCACCAAAATTAGTCGACACGTCGAAGAAATCTAGTTTAACCATTTTATTTACAGCTTCAGTATAGAAAACAAATAGGTAAAGGAGAAACAATAGGATAATAAAACAATGTTTAAGGAGTCCAATATTACACCCGACTACGGAATGATATGTTAAACATCCTGGTCAATTAAAAATCATTTAACTTAATAATAATTAAATTATATCTTTGCAGGGCCTTCTTCAATATTGATTTCGCTGTGCTCTTCCGCTTGCACTTTATTTGGTCTTTATATCATTTCTGATTAGTCTAACACTCTTTTGTGATAGATCATTCAAGAACAGTGGGTTTTTACGACTGACCTAATTAAAGAAAAGGCCCGAGTCTGGCATGCCAAATTTTAATCTTTATATCCATGAAAAATGTACACTAACAAACAATGACCCACAAATCTTTGAAACAAATTCTCAAGAGTTCAATATAAAAGTCTTTACAAATGAAATACAAACACACTTAATTCTCTAGAACTATAAACAAATGTCGTACAAGTGGGAGGCTTAGCTAGCTATAAAAGCAGGTTTAACCCACCATGTCCATAGGTTAATGCAAAGACAGTGTTTATGGACTTCTCATTTTTGAGTTTACCTTGTAGTTTTATATTTTTTTATTATAACGTGTTGCGCTATTGCAAACCACCGTGCAAAGTAATGTACCAATTCTATCTATAAGCAGTTACTTGATAAGTATTTCGATTCTGTTTTGTTTTAGGCCACAATTGATTATTTAGTTTAAAATAAAAATCACATGGAAAAAATATTACCCATTGATTTGTAGAAATTAACTATTCTTATATAAGCAATCACATGTTGTATCATAAACCAAATATGACTGACCTAGTTTACATTAAAGTACTTTGAGAACGTCCATATCCCAAATTCATGTATTTGGTTTTGATGTTATATTTGTTATTCTCGTGGGATTTTGTCTGATGCTTGGTACGTTTCTGTGTGTGTTACATTTTAGTGTTGTGTCGTTGTTCTCCTCATATATTTAATGCGTTTCCCTCGGTTTTAGTTTGTTACCCCGATTTTGTTTTTTGTCCATGGATTTATGAGATTTGAACAGCGGTATACTACTGTTGCCTTTATTCAATGCCTTTGTTGTCAATATAGTCGAATGTTCCGGAGCATCTGAGATCACCCCTAGTTTTTTGGTGGGGTTCGTGTTGTTTATTCTTTAGTTTTCTATGTTGTGTCGTGTGTGCTGTTGTTTGTTTGTCTTTTTCATTTTTAGCCATGGCGTTGTTAGTTTGTTTTAGATTTATGAGTTTGACTGTCCCTTTGGCATCTTTCGTCCCTCTTTTATTAGACAAGTGAGAGATTTAGCCAGCTATAAAACACAGTTTTATTTACAATTTTCTATCTTTTCTAAGGAAATACCTGTACCAAGTCAGGATTACATTTTTTTCCATTCGAGTGATTGGTTTGACTGTTTAAAAGGTACTTACTGTTTTGAGTTTTGTTTGAGTTCATAATTGTTTTATTTAACTTTTTAATTTTTACATTTTTATTTTATGTTTTTTTTTTAACATTATCGTGTTTCTGTTGTGTTTTGGTTGTTTGATCTTTTTTTTTAGTTTACTTTTATATCAGTCAATCAATAAGACGGCATCATACATGGTGACCCCTGCTTAACGTAGATTGAATGTGTATTTGCAGTGAACAATTTTATTACATGGGAATGGTCTTTCAGATGATAATTGGTCATTTTATTATGAATCATTGACCAAATCAATGCAATTAAATAGGTAATCAACAATCGAAAGATGATTGATATGAACGCCATCTGCTTGTGTACTGACTATAAAAGTGCCTTATCAGAATCTTTCTTGGAAATGAAGAAATAAGGAGGAGCCATCTAAATCAACACGAATATGTTTTAATGTATTCAACTCTAAACATACTTTGTGTTATAGGAATAAGATCACAGAAGTGGCCATACAAACTTATATCTGATCAGAGAACTTAACTCGTTATTTCATTGCACTCTGTATGGATGCGGATTACCAAATAGAGAAAAATGAAACAAGAGAACAGACAAAATGTTATAAAATACAGAAAAGAGCAAAATAAGCCAGCAATTAGAAGTCAAATTCAATGAATAGAGAATGAAAGGTACAAAATACAAAAAGAAAGGTCTAAAAGTTAAAAGGATACAGAAATCGAGATCCCACCCTTCGGATCCTCATATTTGCCAGACAACTCTTTTTCATAAGGTTCAGAACATTTTAAAGCACTTTTAATTTTACCTCTAATGATTCCTGGCACTGACAACACATGTGCGTGATATAAACCCTTTTCCAGAATTTGAAATTTAGTCTTAAATTGACTTTTATTTTAGTTTTGTTTGAAAATAGACGCGAGTAAATCAGATTAAAAGAATATTTTTTTGCAATTAACACTCTTTTGTGATAGATCACTCAAGAACAGTGGGTTTTACGACTGATCTAATTAAAGAAAATTGTTACTTATTTCAAATATTTTATCCATCTATAAATAGCGCTGAACAAACATGCAATTCAAGGTATGAAACGTGATTGATACATTTACAAATAATCATAAAAAACATTGAAATTGTTTGTTTTTGGAATCTGGATACCATGGTGTGTTAGATAGTACGCTTGTCTATTTTATATTTTTACCGCAAAGCACTGGTAATATTAACACAGTAGGTTCCTTTATGGGCTTTGTATAAATGCCCTTTTGCATTCTCTTGTTACACAATTTGATGGTGATTACGATTATAATCCAATGTTTTAACTGTTGTACCCCTATTTTGACATATTTACCTATTATTCCTGTTTGTTTGGTCACACATCGTTGTCAATATAATTGAATTTGATGCGACTGTCATACAAGTGAGAAGTTAAGCTAGCCATAAAACCAGATTTACTCCACGATTTTCAACATCATAGTGATTTTACATGTAAAATAAAAAAAAAAACAAAAACAAAAAGTACAAAATTGTACGAAAAAAGAACAAAAAACAATTGTAATCAGTTCCAACCACCAATTTTAAACTTATAACAAACTGAAACATAGCGAATTATATAAAAAGGCTTCACAACTGATAAATCTTTGATAGCAATCGTTCCGTTTTGTTGTCCATATACTTTTCTTCAATTCATTATTCTTTTCTATGTTGGAATATAGGTCCGGAACTTAGTTATTTGTTAAACTTGGATATTTCTTCAATTTGGGCTTTTCCCTTATAACTTGGTTGTATCTATTCAAAAATTAGTTGTGCTGTTTTGTATTAAATTCAACAGCAACGCAAAGAACTTTAACATTTCGAATTAAACAAATTTCCCCCTGAAATAATAACCTGATTATCAGATGCATTAAATCATAACGATGAATTTTTAACATTAAGGTCAAACATAAGATTATATTTTAGATTTTACGGATATTTGTAGATTTTTTTTATGTAATTTACTATACAGATTGGTGTTTGAAACACAAACATGTTACAAATGTAAAATTTGCAATATTTTATAACAACTGTCTTTTAACATAACGGTCTTAAACTATATAATATTTTAGATTTTACGGATATTTGTAGATTTTTTTCATGTAATTTCCGATAAAAATCTGTGTTTGAAACAAATACATGGTAAAGTGGCTATACCTTGTTTTTATTGGTTTTTGATGATACAAGATCATAAGAGAAACCTCAATTCGATATTCAATATGACGTTTAATGTCCTTGCTTAAAAGTGTCTCGATAAACCGTTTCCTTTTCCTACCCACTCAATTAAGAAAATACTTTATAGTGATTGACTAAGACCCAGATGAAGACTGTCAAGTGACCATTATCAACAATAAAAGGCGGGAAAACTTCCTCATTCGTCCGTGTTCTATTAATGTTGAAAAAATGAAAGTGTTTGTGTGACAATCAGCTTCATAAAATTAATCTAAAAATACGGAATTGATTAAAAAGTGAAAAAAAAATTGAAGTTGAAAATCACTTACTGATAAAAAAAAAGCAACAAAGCAAGTAACATGTTTGCATTTTCAAACTCTAAAGGTACAAATGTAGGTTTGGTATTCTTCTGATGAAGTTAACTTGCTTTTATGCGTAAAATTTCTAAAATTAACTTGGTTAGCAGTCATCAAGGCTGCTTCTAGTTAACTTTTGTACAGGTTAGAACTACACCCATCTGTAATTAGTCAATTAAGTTACCTATTGTACTCCCTTCTAAAAGGGCTCAGTTTGTAAAAAAAAAAGAATAGATACTAAGAGCAACCAAACGCATTAGTTTTAAATCGATTTATTTCATCTTCAAGAAAGAACAGTGCTTTAAACAACAAGATAAAAGAGTCAAAAGACACTAGACATAACCACTGCAAAAAAAGAACAATGCCAAAAGGACAACACAAGAACAGTATCAAAAACACTGAATAGACAACTAAAGTATCTTTAAAAGTAAACTACCTGTAAAAATGAAAATTATAAAGATATGCTGAAAAAAAACCGGTTGACAAAATCCTACTGCCGAATGGTAAAAATGTGCATGTATTGACAAATTATCATGGACTTTTATCTGACTTGTAGAAGAGGAGTCGGGGTTCGCTAACGAGAGGTTGAAATATCGTTTGTCGTTCGTGCACGTGATAAAAAAAGGTTAACTACCTAGAAATTAACATGACCTTTCAATTCAACTCATACATAACATGTACAATTTGGAATGAAATGTACTATTAAATTTACAATCGAATTTTCAAATAAAAGCATTAAAACCGTTTTTTTCACGAATGTTAATTCCATTTAATGCATTTGTATTTGAACAATCAACCAGCGTCATAGCATACTAGCTATTCTATTATTACAATGCATTATATATAATTCAATACATAAATAAATCATATTCGTTCATTTCATTATTATCTATGCATTTGCGTTCATCAATAAAACACTAATCTCATTTGTAAACTGAATGTATGAGAGAGGAAACGACGATTTAATTTTAAACAAATGTCATACCAATGACTATCAAAATAGCATTACCATTTTTTTCTGTAACTACTACTGGGTCAATTGATAGTGATGGCGTACTAACCGTCCCCGAACGTTACCAGTGCCAGTGGCAAGGTTAGAAAGATATATTTTGTTGGTAATTTTCAGTGTAGCAAGTATGCAAAAGTAAAAGTTGTCTAAAGATATTTTTTTCGGATTATCCATTCCCTTGGTCAATATATATATTTATATATATATATAATTATGTGTTTAAGTTCATGGTTGTAAATTGGTATCATGATCCTTATTCTTATGAAAGAAATCTTTCATAACTTTGATTAATTTGATTACATGTTTTAAATATCTGGACGTTTTGTTCATACTTTAGGTTGGGATTACCAGATATCAATACTTTAACATTCATAAGGTCACCAGGGAGCCGTTTAAGGTTTTTTTCGAGTTTAAAAGCAAGGGTTATAAGAAACTCGGCCATCTTAAACGGAAATTAATGTTCTAATATTGTAAAAGGAAAGTGATCTTTTTTATTTTCATCTCTCTAGAAAGGCAACATGGATATAGTTCCCAATTAATCATCCATAATAACTGCAACGAAAGTGTTAAAAGACGTCATAAGGGAAATTATTCAATGACACCTATTGGTGTTCGGTTGATTAATCGGAAGAATGAGAATATGACTACCAAGTCAGTTTTCATCTTTTTTTAGATAACATGTAGGGCATCACATCATAGCTTTTTGTGGCTTATTATTATTAAAATATTAGACCGACTGTGGTTTACAGATGATCAGACCTTGTTTCTTGTAATCTTTTAGGAAAACACAAATGAAAGTAACAACAGAAACTGCAAAATATATTTACGCGTTTTAAACTTATTTTACATCTATAGTACAAGTGATGTTCTTCTAGATTCAGATTGCATCTTTAGAAAAATCATAATCAATCAATTTTTGTGTTTTAAGAGGAAATGTAATAGTTTTACATTGTTTTTTTTAATTTATTTAAGGATGTACTTAGGTGAAGTTAGGTGAAAATTAATAAATCCAGAATTTAAAATTCATACTATAAGCAAGAAGAGAATTCTTTAAGGATAAAAATAAGTTGAATACATTGATAGGTCAAGGAATTCCTTTTCGAGATATTTGAGATTTAAAATATGGCGGGAAAAGGCTGACTCTGACTTTTATCTTATGTTTGCATTGGTATCATTTGGGTCCCAAAACAAAAGAAAGAAAATTAAGAATCTTCTAAAATTTTGGTAAATGACCTTTCATGAGCTATTTAGTCATATATGGAAAAATGCTGAGTTTGATTAAATCCTTTGACAAAAAAGATCTAAGATCATCATGGTATAAATTAACTCTGATATAGGTATTAAAAACCGTGTTTTGATGTAAAAAATAAAAAAACATATGTAAAATACAGAATAAAAATTAAGTTTAATTAAACTATTTATATACCTTCATAAGACACATTAACTGAAGTTATGAATTGAGGACATTATTACTAGGACATATCCAAAGTCCTATTTTAAATGTTGCTTTCTTAAAAAGGTAAATATAAAACTGTACTTAGTCAGGAACATCACAGTTTTTATTAATTTTTTTGTTGTGTTTGAGCTTTATATTTCGCCATTTGATTAGGGACTTTCCGTTTTAAATTTTACTCTAAGTTCAGTATTTTGGTGATTATATTTTTTGCTCTCACTGATTATTTATTGCAACATTAATTTATAAAGAAAACAGCATAACTGGTCGCTTTCAAAAAACACATTTAGGAAAAATAAAAACCAAGGTCAACAATTGTTTTCCCCGAATCAAATTTTTGAATATATGACAATATGAGAACTTTTCTGAACTGACGAGCAGTTTTTAAGTGTTATTTAATTGTTTTCAGCCCTAACATTTTAATTGTGATTGTACATATGAAATAAGTATGATGAAACTAGACTGAAACTTTTTAAATAAGATTTTTTATGAAATACTAGTAAACATGTATATCTATTCATCAAAGATTGATTTTTTTTAGAGTGTCTTCGACTCTGTTTGAAATACAAAAAAAAAAAAAAAAACGCGCTAAAACCAGACTAGTTTGAGGGCATAAGTATAAGCAACTTCTAAAATTCAAGATCATGGCTTATAAAAATAATATATACACAAACGCTTTAAAATGTATTGGAGCTAAAAGGGTTTCTTATGTAAGAGTTCATAAGAGCTTATTTTGTTGTGATTAGGAAACAGTAACATACAGAACAAAATATGCAAGCAATACTTTTTCTGTGTGACTTTTGTTTAACGCGAAGGCTTTGTTCTTGAAAAATTTCCCGTATTTTCCCGTTTGCCAAACATTCCAGAATTATGTTACATTCAACGTGAGGTTTCGTTAGATTGAAAAATTGCAATAACATTTGATGAGGCGCTAATTAGACCCCAAATAGTAATATATCATTATCATCTTTGCAATTGGAATCCATTGTAATGACTCGGTAATAAACTAACTGATAACAACGAGTCAGTTGATGATTATCGTTATGAACAGATATTCCATGAAAATTTGTCTACATTCAATATTGAATCCTTTTATCAGTACATAACATATGGGGTGAGACTAAAGCAATGCAATATGAAATATTCAAATAATTAATGTGGTCCTTGCTTCTCTCTTTGTGCTGTCTTGTGCATTTTGTAACTTTGTAAGCATAAAACATAAAGTTCTGCCTACACTACAGTATAAAAGAACCATATTTATGTTCATGAATAGAAAATGTCTGAGATAAGTGGCAATGTGACAAAAACTAAATTACAAAATAACTGAACTCCGAGGAAATTCCAAAAAGGAAAGTCCCAAGTCAAATTTGAAAATCAAAAGCTCGTACAAAGAGAATGGATAAAAACTGCAGTATTCCTGACTTGGTACAATGTTGAAAATGGTGAATTAACCTGGTTTTAAAGCCACCTTAACCCATCACTTGTATGACAATCGCAAAAAATCCATTATATTGACATCGATGCCTTTGATTAATGTATCAACGTAAACGTCTACATATTTTTGGTACGTTGTTATCTAAGAAGAAATAATTACACATTTAAATGTTGTATCAATGAATCTATTGTTAAATAGTATAACATCCATAATTTTGTTTTATGCCCCTGCATATGATCCTAAAAAGTAATAAAAAAATCAAGGGAACATTAAAAACATTGTACAAACAAGACCAAATACAAACAACGGTAAAAAAGACCATACGTTGTGGTCATTCATATTTAATTCAGATTTATCGTAATCAGACTGAGAACACAACCAATCAAGTGTTCTCGATTTGGTGTTTCAGCCACAAATCTTGTACACTTAGTATTTAGTAAGGTTTTATGAGAAACAGGGCGTAGAACACTTATATTTGTACAAATTCTCATAAGAATCTGGGGTGATCTATTGTGCTGTGGAAAGTTCAACAGTTTCTGCTTTAATCGTGACTCCCGTTGTATTGATGCAACGGGTGATAAAGCTTTAATGAGTTACACTACACAATATTTCTTTAGGTCTAGATGGACACATTGTATCAAATTTTTGAGTAGAAAAGAAACATCAGAACGAGCGAAAGAAGACATGTTGTACTGTAATGTGTTTATATTTTTTTTTATAAAAAAAGTACTTTACTTTCAGGTAAAAGTATTAAATGAGAGAGAACTTAATAAAAATATCACATTTCAAATACAGTAAAATATTGATTATTTAATCGCTTCATTTGCTTTTACCAACAAAACCACATAAAAGAGATGTCTGAAAGCCGGTCTCAATCATATTTTTTTTAATTTTGCGCAGATGGTGGGTAAAATTGTAGATGGCTAAGTTGATTGAATTTGTGTACAGTACACCAGAATTAATGATTCAACGTCATGTCATTAAAAGTTAATCATTTAATAAATAGAACAATGAAAATTCAAAATTAATGAATAGTTAATGAAATTGTTTAATTAAAATTTCTAATATCTAGAAGTCGAACCAACAAGTCTGTCGATTCAAATTGAAAATGAAAAACGACTCTAAGTCATTCAGAAATATGTTTTTATTAATTTCTACCGGTTCTGGTATAAAATCAATATGTGCAATTGACTTACCTCAAATTGAAGGAAATTATCTGGTTCACTGCCCAGGTTTTTGTGCCTTATTTTTATTGGTTTAGCGGTTCGTCTGGCATATTCCCTCACACTATCATTCATAGTGACAACGTTGTTATGTTATCATTGTGTTACTTTAATATTTATTAATCCATTACCACGTATTGTGCTTTTTAAAATCATTAAATAAGTGAGGTTAATTAGATTAATTCAACAGCGATTAAATGCCACAGAGCGCAGCACACAGAACAGTTAATTCATCCTCAATTCAAAAGAGGTACTGTTGTGTTTAGTTCCAATCTGTCTAAGAAAGTTATGCAATATCCATGATCATTATTATTCCTTTTTACATTTCAATTATATAATAATTTTAACTGATTTAAATAAAAGACAAATCATCTAATCTGTACGATATTAATCCAAATTTGATTTTCATATCAGAATCGTCACACAAATTCTTTTTTTTACCCCAACAGAAAAAATGAATCATTTAATAATCTTCACGTTACATTTTCTTGTCAACACAGAATCCATTTCTTGACACTTCTAATTATAAGAAGTAATCTCCGTTCGGTAGTAATGAAACAACAGGTGAATTAGAAAAACCTCTCATCATGATTGGCAGACGACACATCGCAAGCGCGTCGACGACCAAGCAGCAAGCGACTGTTTCCAAGTAAACGGGCATATCCGGGTGTTAAAACAGCAATTGTCTCGTGCTTATCACATTGTACGGAAATTAATATCCTGACAAATGACTTTGTTAGCTTTATCATGGATTGATTTACAGGTAAAACTAATCAACTATAGAATCAAAACTGTCAATGAGTAAACACACTTTTAGCAGTTTGTTCTCAAACTAAGGAGATGACAATTTCTTCTACAGAAATAATTTAAACTTAACAATCCGATTACTAATTAGAGTCAACGATTTTCAATAAATAAGTAAATATATTTGTGTCATCAGCAACTGTCAGACTTACAACCAGCTAGTGAAGTTATATAAAAACTAGCAATTCCTTTCTGATAAATGTTGACATTTGGAATGCAGTGTTTTGTTCCAGATATTTGTTAAAATACTCACTAGTAATTCGTCTGAGGTATCCCATAGGGCTTATATATAATGATGAGTTCTTTTCCTACGGATGCAATTTAATTTACTAACCTGTTGACAATGATTTGATGTATGTGTCACAAACAGAATTGTCACATTAGAGTTTAATTTGCAGGTATAAGCAAACAATTTACATAGACTAATTGTCATAAGGATTCAATTTCTCTTATCCCACGAAGGCTCTCAATCTATCTGATACAACTGCAAATTACTCACAATTGATAACGATCTTGATACTGAACAATGTGCCTTAATATTGTCCATAAAAGACAGTGTACATTTATCTAGATTAAAAGGAAGAGTGTTCGGAGTTAATAGTTATCAAAGGTACCAGGATTAAAATTAAGTACGCCAGACTCGCGTTTCGTCTACATAAGACTCATCAGTGATGCTCAGATCAAAATATTTATAAAACAAAACTACTACAAAGTTGGAAGAGCATTAAGGATCCAAAATTTCAAAAAAGTTGTGCCAAATACGGGTAAGATAATCTGTGCCAGGGGTAAGAAAATCCTTAGTTTTTCGAAAAAATCAAAATTTTGTAAACATGATATTTATAAAAAAAATTCATATCAACACCGAAGTGTTGACTACTGGGCTGGTGATACCTAACTTTTCTTTTGAGTTTTCTAGAATCAATGTACTAGTATCATGATTAAAAATCGACTTATCGAATTAAAACATGATATTTATTGTCTGCCTTTTCGAGAAACAAAGAACGGTACAAAGAAAACAATGAAATGTCTTTAGTCGTCGAAAACAAGAGAAGATCATGGCCAAACAAACAGACATAAAAGCTAAACAACAAAAAGGTTGACATGACACGGCATCGAAAACTACAAATGTTGCGGCACGATCCCCTTCTGAAAACGGGATGGTTCTAAGGTGTTATAGAGAGGTTATCACTCCCTTTGTCATGTATGGCATGTAGATGCATCTACAAAAAAGGGGTGAAACAAATTGTCTATCTGCACTTGTTTCGAAGTCAAACGCCTATGGTTTGAAGTAAAAGCTCTTTACCGTTTTGAACCCTGACTGATACTAGCTCAAAAAATAATGTTCTTAAGTAAACCAAGTTGGTTTTCTTTGAATTTCTTTGATAAAAATCCAATCGGATTAAAACAATGAGCACGCGTTGACATGTCGTTGACAAAGATCTGATATCAACACTAATCTAATTTTAATTGAATCAAGCGAAAATATATTTACGTTTAGCCGATGGATAGACTGTAAAAAAGTAAAAAAATGTATACAAATGAATAATATTCTATAGATAATCCACTTGAGCGAAACAATCACGCAATTAACCGTAGGGTCAATCCTAGTTATCAATAGAATAAAGAATAAAACGTTTAAAGTTAACGTACTCTCTTATTTAACTCAGACATCCCTTCATAATATCTTCGTTTAATTTAACAGGAAATGGTGATAATAGTTGGGACAGTTATAATACAATTTTCACGCTTTTCTTAATATATTTCTGGTCGAGAAAAAAATCGGTCGTGTCACTGAATATCATTCTTCTAAGACTTTAGCTACAGACAGACAAAGAATAAAACAATGTCTACCAATTTAGAAACAACTTCAATCATAAATGCCTTTCTGAATATGAAATTACAGATCGTATTTTAATTAATGGATTTGTATTCATCCTCAGAACAAATTATTGATTTTGTTTTACAGCTAATTGAAATCCCTTAAAATACAAAGGAGAATATCGAGTAATTTTCTTTAAACACGAAAGACTATTGTTTCACAGGGAACTTGCCGCCAGTGAAGGCTTTTATTATCAATATAATCGAGATAATTTGTATCACTTTAATTATAGGCCAAAAATGGAAGGGTCAATTGAGCAACAATTTTATCAGATTTTATTAACTTATGATTAGAGGTTCGTCTGAGATATGGATTTTCCACCGTATATCTTAAGCCAAGATTTCCAAGAAACATAATTGCTGATTTCGAGATGTAAAGTTTCTCTTCAGCATTTAAGCATTGTGTTTCAGTATTAAGAAATGGGGTTAAGGTTAAACAATGTCAAGATGAGTCGATGATAAATGAAGAAATGACATCGAAGGTAATTAATACCTCATATGACAATGTTAAAAATCCTGTTCATGTCATTTGCACTAGATATTGGAAATTAGATACTATTTAGGTCTTTGAGACCAAAAAAAATCCAACTATCCAAGGGTCAATTTAACAACAATTCTGTAGGATTTTATTAACTTATGATTAAAGGTTTGTCTGTAATATAGATTAACCACCATATGTCTGCAGAAACGATTTCTAAGATGACACGATGATAAATGACATCGAAGGCAATTAGTGCCTAATATGACAATGTTAAAATATTGTTCATGTCATTTGCACTATATACTAGATATTGGAACTTAGATACTATTTTAAAATCTATTCGAGAAATAATTGATTGATTGTTGGTTGCTTAACGTCCAGTTCGAGAAATAAAAGACCCAATATACTAGATAATAGAACACAACCGTTAGGGATAAAGGACTCATTCATAATATTTTGTGTTTTGCTTCAAGGATGTTCACTGCTCTTTATCAAACTAACAACTTCAGAAAAACATGAAGGGTCAGTGTATATGCTTTCGTGGTATAAGCAAAGTAAATTTAGCGGGAAGATATTCTCTCTATATTTATCATATTCATAGTTAATTTTGGCACCTTTTTTAATCGCTATGAAAAAAAATAACGAGAATTTTAGAAGATTTTTTACAATGGCTATATGAGCAAAATATGTAATTAAGGAATTATACACAATATCTGACAAAAAGTATCAATCAAAAGTAGCGACCATCCTAAAGTATAAGTTAACAGATACATCAACATTGTGTTATTTGATTCGTTAGTGTCACTTTTATTAAATTAAAACAAGATTTGACTAATCCCAAGGGACTCCGAAAAAATATTTAGACATAGATCGTGCCATATTTGTGTTATAGTATCCTTAAACCAATGATACAAATTAAATTAAAACTTCTATTTTAACGAATAACTTCTCTTAGAGTTACATTAATTACATTTTGGAGTTATAAATGTCAATGAACGTAGAGAATGTTCTGCATAGTTGATAAAAATGACTTTATTCTTGATGGACAAATGAAAGGCTGTTGTGTTATAAAGGACGTAAATCAGTGTATGTCATACAAGTGAGAGGTATAGCTAGCTATAAAACCAGGTTAAATCCACAATTTATGTAAAAGAAAATATCCATACCAAGTCAGGAATATGACAATTGTTACAAATGTATTCATTCGTTTGGTTTGAGCTTTGGATTATTCCATCTTACTTTTTTTTTGGTAAAATCAAAAATTTCGATTGTTGAAAGTTGGACAAATCTGCTACATTTATTATTGTTACTTCAAAAAATATGTTCTTTTGCATGCAAATCATGCTGTCAAACTTCAAAATGCGAGTTTTTATTTCTTGTACGCCATATCCGGTCCCAGTTTTGAAAAAAGTAAAAACACGGCAAATATTTGGTCAATTCACTGTAACTGCACCGCTTTCTGTACATGCGGCATTAAAAGAGAAAAAAACAAACTTACAGAGACATACATTCCCTTTTTGGTGGATCAATAATATCAACAGGTGTATGTCGCTTTTCAATAGTCATAAATCGATTAAGTGAAAATAAATACAGGTCGCAAAACCGACCTATCATCATAATCGTTTAGAATTATCCAATTATAAAACCATGGAAGTATCACTCATTATACAATTATATCTTTTAATTGTACCGTTATGTTTTCTATTTTAGTGATTTTCTACTTTTTATTTCCGGAACTAATTTTGAATTTATTTATTTGTGTTAATTAGTTCTTATAAATGGTTTGTTGGCTTATTTTCTGCGTAATGTGTTTTCTAATGTGATCTTAATGGATGATGTAGTAAAGATAAGAGTAAAGAACTCTTTTTTAGCGTGATAGATTATAAAAAGATACCTGAATGCGTCCAAATTCTTTTTACAATGTATTATCAATAATATGATGATGGTATTTATTGGTGTGTCTCTGCCGACTCACTGACACACCACATTATACAAAACACGTTATAAATCTCATGCACCCGAATCGCTTTTCTGGAATAACTTTTATTTTGAATATTTAAAGTAGAATATTAGAAAGCCATTGGTGTATAAGAACCGAACCACTTGATGAGCTATATGACAACAAATTACTTAAAAATAGCTAACTCAGTCTAAAGTCAACTTCATTTAAGGGGATTGAAACCAGAGAAATCAGAGGAAAATTCAAAATGGAAGGTCCCTTATCAAAATTCAAAATTTAAAAAGCTCAAACACTCAAACGAATGGAAAATGGCCGTCATATTCTTGACTTAAAAAGGTATTTCAGACAATTTTTGGTCCCCACTGATCTTGAACTTGATACTTGTTTGGCTTTTTAACTATTTTGATCTGAGTGTCGTATTTTATATACAAAACGCGAAGCTAACGTATCAAACTATAAGTCTGGTACTTTTGATAACTTATCACTCAATACGAAGAACAGGTTTGTTATTAATCATGCCAGTACGGAAGTACTGACTACTGAGATGACGATATCTCAATGTTATATTCTTAAGTAAAGAATTCCCAAAAATGCATATCTAGATAAAAAAAAATGTGTCATAAAACAACAAATACAGGAATATTTCGCCTATATAGGAATTACATATATGTGGTCTCGAAGAAGGGTATACTGGTAACCGAATGAAATAAGAGTATGCAATATTACTGCTCATATGACAACCGCATTCTTCTTTTGTCGGGTTATGTAATGTATTTCGGTTGTTTTCTGTAATTAGCTTATACTTCAGTTTTATCATTTACATATTTTGTATAGGCATTTTATAAAATTTACTGTTTGCAAAAGTATAAATTGTTCTAAATAATAGGGATGTTCTAGTACCTAACAGAAAACCCTGGCCGTTTTTGGCACGGCTTGTTTGAACTTTTGGTCCTCGATGCTGTTCAACATTGTACTTGTTTCGGCTTTCAAACTTTTGTATCTGGGCGTCACTAGTGAGTTTTGTGTGGACAAAATGCACTTCTGGCGTATTAAAATTTTTTAAACTTGTTGCCTTTTGTTAGCTATTATTCGCGTATTTCTTTGTAAATTGTGTTTTATTTATTTATATTGTAGTCCTGTAATGTTGTGTTGTCATTTTAATGTTATATTTCACATGGCCATAAAAGAGGGAGGTTTGACATGACACAAAACCAGGTTCAACCCACCATTTTTTCCTTTAAAAATGTCCTGAACCAAGTCAGAAATATGGCCATTGTTATATTATAGTTCGTTTCTGTGTGTGTTACATTTTAACGTTGTGTTTCCGTTGTGTCGTTTGTTTTCTCTTTTTTTTAGTGTGAATTCACATTACTATAAGACGTGTCACGGTACTTATCTATCCCAAATTCATGTATTTGGTTTTGATGTTATATTTGTTATACTCAAAGGATTGTGTCTAATGCTTAGTCTGGTTCTGTGTGTGTGTATGTGTGTGTGTGTTACATTTTAATGTTGTGTCGTTGTTCTCTTATATTTAATGCGTTTCCCTCAGGTTTAGTTTGTTACCCCGATTTTGTTTTTTGTCCATGAATTTATGAGTTTTGAACAGCGGTATACTACTGCTGCCTTTATCTATTGCAAAGAAGATTCCGTTATCCTCTTTGCAGATTGTCAAATTTGCGATTATAACCTATTAACTCATCATAAAAAAAAACAGGATTTAAATGCTGTATTTGAGCCAAAAACTCATCAGTGACGCTCGATTCATCAGTAACGCTCGACTTATCAGTGACGCTCGACTTAACCAAGTTAAAAAGGGCAAATACAATTACAAAGCTTAGCATTGAGGACAACTATTCCTCAAAGTTTTGCCAAATACAGCTAAGGTAATCTATTCGGATAGCGGAATTGAATTTCCATTTGCGCCAGACGTGATGCGGTATGATCCAACGAGACAACTATCCACAAGAATTTAAAAAACATTGTTGAAGTAAATTTATTTACCAACTATCAGATTAAGTAAATTTATTTACCAAACATTACAACATTTTTTTTTTACTAAATTGGGTTTCCTAAGTTTGATATACTTAGTGAATAGATATACACCAATTGTTTTTTTAAAATTGAATATTGATTTATCGATCATTTCTAATATAGAAAACATCGAAGTTGAATTCATTACATCATTATTGATATTATGAACCATATTATAATGTTATTCCATCAGGTAAAGCTTCCACTGTTATCAGTGAATGACTGAAGACATTTGTAAGACATTTATCTCATATTCCCAGATGTGCTTATTATTCTACAATGGAAATAAACAATCGTACATTTTAGTGTTTTGTTCAGTTATCACAATATCAAATAGAGTTATCCTTCATTATACAGTCGTATTCTTAAATTATATCTGTTTTATAACGATACATTTGTTATATATAATGGACACAAAATAAAATATTATATGCTACAAATGTGTTATTGTACTTGCAGTTTTAATCATATTCTCAAATGCTTACTGAGATGACTTTAAGGACTATGTACGCACATTGGTGAAAGACTTATAGGATAATTATACGCTTTAAAGAGTAAAATCACAAAATTACTGTACTCCGAGCAAAGTTCAAAACAGATTGTGCCTGATCAAATGGCAAAATCAAAAGCTCAATAATATCAAACTAATGGGTAACAACTGCCGTATTCTTTACTTGGTACAGGTATTTTCTTCAGTAGAAATTGGTGTTAAGACTTAACGGATAATTATACGCTTTAAAGCAGAGCTTGTAGTAAACGTCGAATCTCTAATATTTCTAACTTACATTTATAGAATGTTCAGATTACTATTGTCAAAAACAAACACCAGCAATTGGCAAGGTATTCAATACAAGAAGTGAAAATGACAGTAGCGTAAGAAAATCCTGTAAAAGTGCCACCATTCAACATAGCTAATTAGTTTTATTCAAATGAATACATGTTATTATAACTTTGCTGGAAAAAGTAACATTGTCATTAATTGTTATTATGAACTGAAGAATAAGGAAAAGAGTTGCTCTTCCATAAATATTGGTTATTCTGTTCCATTTAATTATATTGTATATTCTCTATAAGAACAACCGTTGCATAAGAATCATAACTTGAATGATGTGTAATGGTAAGTAAAATGTCGTTTCATATTTATATCATGACATAAGCGTATATCCTGTGGAAATCCATACTTTAATGCAATGGCGAGGTATTTTTATTTCAAATTGTATTTCTCAATAAAGCTCAACCGTTATGATTGTATGTGCCTTTCATGTGGTTCAAACAACGCTTTAACACCAAATTTAAATTACAAAAAAAGAAGTCAATTCCTAAGTGTTGGTACCGTTTACTTTTTTTCTTTCTTCAAAAAAACTAGATAAACACACAGAAACGTAAAATCTGTATTTAAGATAAGCCAATTTCCTGTTTTGGTAACGTGGTAAACTGTATTCTAAATAAAAAAAAAAAAAAAAAAAAAAACATTGCATAACCCATTCAATAGTCCTTGTTAAAACTCTTCAACTTTCAAAGTGACCCCTGTTAAAGGGATATTTCAAATTTATTAATGAGTTGTATTACTGTGCTGAAACTATCCTGCTGATTTATATTCCTTTTGTGTTTGGTCCTTAATTTGCACGAAAGTTTTGTCATCCTGGACAATTACAAATCAATCTCAACATAAAAAATATAGATTAATTTACATCGTAGGACGACATAAGTTAATTATAAACTGGAGTATATCAATAAAGGAACGTGTATCTGAAACAATAGTCTTATATTGTTTCAGTGCAAACTCTTTATTCAGATAAGACCACATTTATTATCCAATATACATGATGTACTTTACACCAAATTGTTACATTTGTTCGAAAAAAGGTATTGTAGTTCAATGATGCAAGAAAGGCAAGAATTAATTGCTTATTTGTTTCGCAAATCACTACCGTGTGTGTCTCTGTGATTAACTAAGGTGATCAAGTGCACTTTAGGTAGTTATAGATACGAATGGTGATACCACCATTAAAAGACACAATAACGTGATAACCTTACAGTTGTGTTTTACAATGTCCACAAAATCCAGCGAATAACAAAATTTCCTCATATGAACCATCAGATAAGTCGCCAAACACATAGTATTAACAACTGATTTACCTAAGACGACAGCATTCCTATCCGCCAGAGTGGAACACGACAAACCTTTGGATCCAGGATAACACTTGTATAAGGATTCTCAACAATCATTAGGTATTGAATCAAAAATACATGTTATGAGTTTGACGTAAATGCAAAAGACTTGATCAATTCAATGATTCGAATATTATGGATTCTATATAATTTGTGAAAACTTTGCCCTATACTATCCATTATTTATGAAAATAACGATATGTATAGATTATATGTTATTGATACTGCTTTGCAACAACAACAAACAAATAAAAGGTATTTTTAGGCAAAAGGAGTTTACCAGTGTTTTAATTTAATAAACCGATATCTTATAAGAGGATAAAAATCAAGATGATTAATTAAAATTATCTTATGATTCTTATGAACTCTAGACGGAGTTAGACTTTGAGGGGTGTCGATGTGATAAGCGTCTGCTCCACCTATCTTTTAATCTGCGAAAAGAATCTTCACCAGTGGAAATGTCAAAATGGTGAATAGGCAAAACATTGAAGATCAGAGGACGTTTCTGTAATCAAAAGAGAATAAACCAATTCGACATTGGAATCTAATGCATCCTGGGTAATATTTTCAAAAGCGTACACCAAAGCGTTTTGATTGGTTTAAAACGTCCTAAACAATCGAAATTCAACCAATGACGTAACGTTATTTTCACTTTGGGGTACGAACAATGAAATTACCCATGATGCTTTAGATTCTGAAACGGCCAATTCGACATTGGAACCAACAATTGTTCAGTCGATCTACTTTATTACTGTATTGGAGCAGTTTTGTGTGTGCTGTTAATAGGGTCAAAACTAACAAGTTTACCGTTAATTGAGATATGTAAATGCCTTGTGATAGGAATAAGGGAATACGGGTATGTGTCTGCTGGGAAATGGGAAGTTGGCAATTGGAAACTTGAAATTATCACGCTGGTTATGGATTATTAATTGACATATCATCTTGAACAAACAAATGTCTGTAACATATAAGAAGATAAAATAGTATTGTAAAGAAAATATTCAATAGACGATATAAAAGATCTATTGACAATAAAAGATTTGTTTAAGCTAAACAAAAACCATAATAAATAAATTAACTAAGGATGTGCTTCCCTGGTTAGTATGTAGCGGAATAATTAGTTATCAAAAGTACCAGGATTATAATTTTATACGCCAGACGCGCGTTTCGTCTATGACTCATCAGTGACGCTCAGATCAAAATAGTTAAAAAGCCGAATAAATACAAAGTTGAAGAGCATTGAGGATCCGAAATTCCAAAAAGTTGTGCCAAATACTGCTAAGGTTATCTACTCCTGGGGTAAGAAAATCCTTAGTTTTTCGAAAAATTCAAAGTTTTGTAAACAGAAAATTTATAAAAATGACCATATAATTGATATTCATGTCAACACCGAAGTTCTGACTACTGGGCTGATGATACCCTCTGGGACGAAACGTCCACCAGCAGTGGCATCGACGCAGTGGTGTAAATAGTTATCAAAAGTACCAGGATTATAATTTTATACGCCAGACGCGCGTTTCGTCTATAAAGACTCATCAGTGACGCTCATATCAAAATAGTTAAAAAGCCGAATAAATACAAAGTTGAAGAGCATTGAGGATCCAAAATTCCAAAAAGTTGTGCCAAATACGGCTAAGGTTATCTACTCCTGGGGTAAGAAAATCCTTAGTTTTTCGAAAAATTCAAAGTTTTGTAAACAGAAAATTTATAAAAATGACCATATAATTGATATTCATGTCAACACCGAAGTGCTGACTACTGGGCTGGTGATACCCTCGGGGACGAAACGTCCACCAGCAGTGGCATCGACCCAGTGGTGTAAATAGTTATTAAAAGTACCAGGATTATAATTTTATACGCCAGACGCGCGTTTCGTCTATAAAGACTCATCAGTGACGCTCAGATCAAAATAGTTAAAAAGCCGAATAAATACAAAGTTGAAGAGCATTGAGGATCCAAAATTCCAAAAAGTTGTGCCAAATACGGCTAAGGTTATCTACTCCTGGGGTAAGAAAATCCTTAGTTTTTCGAAAAATTCAAAGTTTTGTAAACAGAAAATTTATAAAAATGACCATATAATTGATATTCATGTCAACACCGAAGTGCTGACTACTGGGCTGGTGATACCCTCGGGGACGAAACGTCCACCAGCAGTGGCATCGACCCAGTGGTGTAAATAGTTATCAAAAGTACCAGGATTATAATTTTATACGCCAGACGCGCGTTTCGTCTACAAAGACTCATCAGTGACGCTCAGATCAAAATAGTTAAAAAGCCGAATAAATACAAAGTTGAAGAGCATTGAGGATCCAAAATTCCAAAAAGTTGTGCCAAATCAATAAAGCTTGATTAAAAAAGAAACAACTATTTTGTATTCTTTGCATGTTAAAGATGCACATTTGACTATACCGTAATCAAAGGAGTAGTGTGGTAAAATCTGTGTTTATCTTGCATTCAAATAATCAGTATCATACTCCTATTTAAGAATATAAATAAGGAGTGTATCATATTACAAATCAGTATTGTTTATAGAAGATTTAAACCATTTACTTTAAATCATTTCGATGTGTCATGTAATGTCATGTCACAGGTCGGAAACAGAGACATTCAGAAAAAGAATAATTTAACCTTATCATTTAATATATCTGCTGCACATGTTGATCACATAATCAATATCCAATATGTGAAATTGACAAGCAGAACAACTTACTCTTTGACATGTACAACATAAATTTGCATTTGACAGAAAAAACTAAATCAACTATTTCTTTTACTGTTTTGCAATATTAAAACTGTCAAAATGTAATCAAATATTTGATTATATAATATGTCATAAAAAAGGAAAACAGAACGGAAACATAAGTAAGATGATCGTCTATGACAGATAAAAGTAAAAACTGAACAAAGAATTAGCATTTGTCTAAGGCATGGTGAAATCGAAAGGTATTTTTTTCGCTATTTACGCGATTTAGATCATCTCAAAAAACATATTTTGTTTCCTTATAGAATACTAAAAAGTGATCCTTTATATAAATAAGACACCAGAATGGTGTAAGGATTACACTGCCAAGAATTTACCTACGTTTTTTGGTATATTTCTACCCTTGTATCTATCAGTACTTTTTGGTTTGACTACAAACTTGTAATGTTATACTTTCTATTCATTCAGTACTGTTAATTGTTATACAACGTCAGCAGGAACCTAACTTGAATCGTTCAGTCTTTATATTCAACAAAGTACGACCACACTAGTTTCGCAATTACATTGTGAGTTCAGCCATCGAAAATAGGCGAGATTGATTTCGGGAGAACGTGATTTGTTCGGGTCAGCGAAGCCATACGTTATTTCTACGTCTCGTTTTTCTACTTTATTCTGTGTGAAAGCTTAGTTAAACTCCTATTTTTAAAATATAAATAGAAATAACACTTATTTACTTGATATATCATGCTTTCTTATTTTGTGTGCGTATCATGAGTAGACAATTGTCTTGCTTTTTAATTTCACCTACGACTCGTAGGCTGAGAGGTGGTAAATGCGTTTGTATTGAAAATGTTACAAATATGCTATTTTTAGCATGCAGTATATAAAACATCTTTGTTTATAATCCCCAATTAAATTGTAGGCATGAGAATTGAAACCTTTTCTTATGTTTTACTTTCGACGATGGAAGTTTTGAACAACCTTGACTGGCCATACAGGTCAGTGTTTCACTTTAACATCGAACTTTCATTTTCAATACATATGGAAGAGTGGAATGATTGCCTTTCGTGTAGAAAAAATTCACATTTATAACTTTATATATATATATATATATATATATATATATATATATATATATATATATATATATATATATATATATATATATATATATATATATATATATATATATATATATATATATATATATATATATTGAATACGCATAAAATCTTGAATCTGGAGGAATAGACATGACACATGACGAATCTCGACATTTGAAAAAGACACACCAAAAGATGTTTCCAAAAAATTTGTTGAATCACGACAGGCCTTCTAAATGTATATTTAAATTTCATCTTCAAAAGTGTGCCGTATAACTTCGTATCGAACATTCGTGTAATATCTTGTCAAACACTTACATTTCACTCGAAGACAGTTGGTAGTGTAGGAATGGTTTGCGGTGGAATACATCAGAAAGTGAACGGTGTTTATTTCAATAGTGTACAGGTTACATAATTATAATGCATCTATCACATAAACATGGCAAATTAATTTAGTTCCAAATAAAAATCAAATATGTTTAAGATTTCCCTACTAACCCTTAAAATGTCTTTTTTCATATTTAACTAGTGTGTTTTGTGAATTGACACAAATTGCATGTCTCTCAATGTACTGAAGGAAAAAAGAAAAAGAAAATGAAAACCCTACCTATATACCTTATAGATCGTAAAGACAAATACCATTAACACACATACAGTTTTGTTTGACCTTATTTCGTTTTAAGATGAAAAATATACAGATTATTTAATAAAGAAAGATCTGCGTAACATAAAACAATGGTAAAATATGAAAAATATACTATGTATATTACATTAGTAAAATAAACGTTATATAATCTTACCAAAATGGTTAAAGAAACAGTGTGTGTAATCCTTTTTTCCATGTTGAATTGAGCAGAATTGTAACATTTCTAGACAAATGTGTCACTAAAGTTAGAAAATCCTACTTCCTTGGGGAATCCAATGAGAGTTTATTAATATATTTGTTGCAAGATATACGAATACATTTATGGCACCGTCAACAAACTCTTAAGTATCATTTCGTAAGATGATTAAAATAAACAGCCATCAATCCAAGTTTTTTGTATTCCCAAAAGAACATATATACTCTTAAAATGATCAGGATTTATCAACTATGTTATATTCGTTTCCTTTAAACATTTATGTACTTTAATTATGTCAGCTTTAGTCCTATGATTAGTTGAAAAGTTCTTCAAATCGCAAAGATCACGAAGTTATGTTTGAACTTTAACCCGGAAGTTAGTAAAATACAAATTTAACATGGCGGTCTTCATGACAAAAATCAGAGCTCTCTACTAAACATTGTTCCCTTTTACTCAAGTTTAATGAATATGTCACCGTTTCAAGGATGAAATTGATTGTCGTCTGCAGAAGTCGCGTGCATTCGAACGTCAGCTTTAACCTTTTATAGAACTAAATTGAAACGCAATAAAATTAAGATAATGGTGATGATAAAAACTGAACAGGACCAGTTTCCTTGTAATTTCTAAATAAAATCAATGTTAAATAACGGACAATGTAACAATTAATGTCCATTATTCTTACGTAATATCGTCGGTGTATGGTCCAACCATGTGTCAAGATTAAACGTGCAGGTAATTGAAGAATCCATGTAATTGGAAAATAAATATGTCACAGAATCATTGAAAAGGATGTTCCTTTAATAATTGTATATACTATCCTAATGTAAATCTTTTATATTTATCATCGTGTGTTTGATCTTTTAATTTAGTTAATAGTTAATATATATCTACCTGCAACACAGTTAGTCTGGTTTTGGATAGATACCCGCTCCCCCTATGTTTTTGATTTCTGTTTTACAGGTGTTACAATCCTTTACTTCGTTGCTCAGTATTTTTGTGATTTTACTTTTTTCATTGTCTTGGTTTCATATATTCTTGCCCATACCTAACCAATGTTTTTATTATCAATTTTAAGTTGAGAACAACTTGCGTAGGTTTAAGGAGCTTATAATATGACCTTCAGATTTTTATGTAACTTATTATTTATTTTTTTATACAGCGTTTTGTTGAATTGTTCGTCTTTGCATCGTCTTTCGTTTTGTTGCCATGGCTATATCAGTTTTTCGTCGGCTTAAAAGTTTAAAATTTGCCCTAGGTACTATTTAACTGTACTTTGATCTTTATGTCTTTTTTAATTTCTTTGTGTGCCTCGTGCTGATGATGGGTGAGATCAAGGCCATTTAAACCTTTTTTTTTACTTCTGTTTTACCATTGTACCAGAGAAAAAGATTGGACACTTTACTGCTATTTAGACACTTTACTTGAAGCCATTTTTCCATTTAAGGTCCCATCAACATGAATCAAAAGCGTTCTGACAGGGAATAACATTTCTAAACGAAGTGTTCACCGGATTCAAACATTTGAACTTTTTCAGCGTTTCTATTTTCAGACTTCATGACGTGACAGTAATTATGCTTGAATTCTCAAGAGATCGTGGGATGGTGATCGGAGGAGAGTGGTCTATGATAAACTTTTTTCAATTTTGTCTTAGTACTGACGCAGAGCAAATAAGTAAAAGTTGCAATACAACTCATTATTAAAACATTCTGTCAATTCGGTCTTCTTTTGAATGTCTGCACATAGTATTAACATTTACATTGATTAAAATCTCTCTAACGTGGATGAGTGAACGGTCGCCAGGGTTGCCTTTACATGTACATCACGTAATATTATACTGATGCGTGTACTTAATCTACGAAAAGTAAATAACTAAAAGTACACGATGAAGCTAGATAAAAATACTTCAGTTATAATTAATCCGAATAATCAAGCCGTTTAATGATGCTCACTACATAGTCTGGAGTACATTGTCCGTGAGACGGTGATATTATATTAAGAACCTATAGGTATTTTAAATAAATATGTTCTGATCTAAATAAAATAAACAACAAACAAGAATATGGGATGTGCGTTAGTTACACATTTCATACATTTTTTTAATAAGTCTTTCGTAAAAAGGCTCAGACCAACATACAATAAAATTTAATAGTTTAACTGTGGATAAGCTAGACTGTTCACTGGTATACGAAACTCCGATTGATATTCTTTACAAATTGCCTTTGATCAAACAGCTTTAGAAGTAGAACACATGCAAATATGCTTAATATATAGATTCCCGTGCCACCTTTAGAACAGTAACATTTTATTCAAATGTTTGCATGCTTGCATATGTTTGACATGTTTATCAGCGGTCGATGGATGCTTATGAAGTAAAGGTTCAGATTCATGTACATTAGTAACGATATTGCTTAATCAAGGCGTGAAAAAAGGCGCGTACGCTTACATTAACTTAAACATGTGCTTACAATAATATGGTATCGCTATAAATAACGTTTGGTACTAATTGTTCGGGCGAAGAAAAACACTTAATCTTTGACGATATACATTAAGATAAACCATCTATATAGTGTGTTGCAATAACTGAATATATAACTGAGTAGTTATACAATATTTATGTCTTTGTAATATTAGCATGAGAGAAACAAAAGCAAGTGCCGAACAAAAATACATCTAAGTATTGTTAAGATTATCTATTTTTGTAGCATTGTATGATCAACGATTCTGTCCTCGTTGTTATATCAGTGTGCCGAGGTTAGGTCAATAAACAGAGCAACTGCTTTGTTCAAATAGATCATAACTAGTTGTGAAGGATTTGAAAGCAGATTTGAAGTAGTGTTTAGCAAGTGTCAACAAGACGGTAAAAGACAGTACAAAATGGGACGGGGGCCGGGGGGTTTGGGGGGGGGGGATTGTGGTTGGGGTAGAATGAAATAAGATTAGATATAAAGATATAACATTTGGTAATGTATAACAAATCTAAAAACTAAATATTTATCATAACACAATACATGGGATCAATTTCGAAAGTTTTCTAATTCATATGAGTTACATCGCAGTAAGTTACACCTGAAACTTTTATCTTTTGAGTGAAAAATGAAAAAAATATGATACAAGCAGCAGCAGCTAAGTGAAGCATAGAGTAATAGTTCCATTGAAGCATTATTTTAAGCAAAAAACCTTTATCGTAAACCTGTCAAAGTATAACGACATTTTTTTATACAAAAAAGTCGAGATGAGTTTCTTTGAAGTCCGACTGTTACTCGTATTCATTTTATCAAACAACAAAAAATGAAATATAAAATGATAATCGTTTGTCAAATATGAGTAGTATTATTTATACCTTTGCATCGCATGGAATGTAATGCAACTGTCATACAAGTGAGAGGTTTAGCGCTTTAAAACCAGGTTCAATCTACTATTTTCTACATTGGATAATGTCTGTACCAAGTCAGGAATATGACAGTCGTTGTCCATTCGATTGATGTGCTTTATCATTTGATTTTCCAATTTAATTATCGACTTTCCGTTTTGAATATTCCTCGGAGTTCAGTATTTTTATGATTTTACTATTTTCAGACATCACAAATGGTATTGTGCATGCATTTTATAAAAAGAGCATACACCAAACACGTCAAGTATTAATTTAAAAAGTAGTTGGAGTAGTTGAACTCTGGTTCAACTTCAATTAATAAATAAAGCTAGTTTGCCCAGATTGAAAAGTTAATCAGTACATCTCTGATGTGTAGATGCCATAAGCAGCCATAAGCAGTCTGATAAAATCATGACCTAGTGCAATGTTATTATATAAGTATTGATAAATTATATAACTTATCTATGTAGGACAAAAAATGGCAATGACCTTATGCAGTAATACATCTTTGAAATGATCTTATTATAAAATTAGTTTTAATACTGATATGGACAGTATTCACAGCTCTTACTTCAATATTAAATTGATGATAACCTTTAAGAATACGGTTTCTCAAAGACGCAATAAGTTTATATAGATGATTTTATCCTAATTAACGAACTATACGAACAATATCACCATTCGTTCGATTATTTTTAAGACTTATTACAACTGATTTTTTTTTTCATCGCATGCACTACTTAAATGTTGCACTTGCAGTCTTTAAATGTGCGTCAATTAGATATATTGACTTGTAATCAAGATTTTTAAACAAACTGTTCTTTGGGGGAGAAAAATAATGTGAGGGTAAAGGCTTTGCTGTTCACAATTGCTATACCCAGTAGGGTACATTTGTATGTAATTAATTAAAATACAAATATTGGAGCAGTCCTGTCATGAAGGAAACGTCAAAATCTATAGAAACAAATCTCAGACGTTTTGATTGGTAGCTTTATCAATTACAGTTTTATTCTCAAATGGGTATCTTTAGGAATAAGGTTTTTTTTCATTCAAGCAAACAATTGTTCTTAATGTGTATTAGCAATGACTGGATGTTTGATACAAATAAAATGGAGGGATAGAAAGAAGTAAGATTAGGCATATTTGGTACTGTATGAGCAAAATGATAAGTATTAACAGACAAAACAAGCCTGTAAATTTGTTGACTAAATAGCTGTCAAAACACAACAAATGGGATCGATTTGGAAGTTTTCTCATTCATTTGAGTAACATAACAGTAAGCAACTCCTGTAAACTTTCTCCTTTAAGAGAAAAATGCAAAAAAGTACAAGAATGAAATATCGCTTCATGAAGATTTGTTTTCTTCAAAATGATATAAGCAGCAGTGAAGCTAACCATAGGGTTATCGTTCGATTGAGGCATTATTTTCAGTTAAATGCCTTTTTTTTTAACGCTGTCAAAGTATAAATGACAGTTTATTATACAAAAACATTTTTCTTAAAGCTGTCAAAAAGTAAAAAAAAAGTTTAGTATACAAAAAAAAATTGAGATGAGTTTCTTTTAAGATCGACTGTTACTGGTATTCATTTTTTATATATAAAAAAAAGAAATCTAAAATGATTACTGTTTGTCAAATAAGATTTGTATCAGTTATGTTTTTGTGTCGCTTCAGACAACACAAATGACAGTGTGCATGCATTTAAAAAAGACAAAACATTTAAAAAACACACAAAGTATCAATTTAAGGGAGCTACCATTTGATTTTTATGGGGGGCTAGGATGAAATTTGAAAAAAATAGGCAGGACAGAAGTTTTGAGTAAAAAAAAAGGCAGGATGTGACACTTGCAAAAAAAAAAGTCAGGACGACAATTTAGGTAAAAAAAAAAGTCAGGATAAACTAAAAAAAGAAGGCAGGACCGATTGGAGTAAAAAATAAAAAGGCAGGACAGAGATTACAGCTAAAAAAAAATGCAGGACAAAATTTTTCATCCTAGCCCCCCCCCCCCCCCGCCCCCCATAAAAATCAAATGGTAACTCCTTAAGAGTACTTGCAGCAGCTAAACTCTAGTGTAACTACAATTAGTAGATGAACAACTATTGTCCAGATTGAAAAGTCAATCAGTGCATCTCTAATGGATTTAGTGTAAAGATGCCATAAACTGTCTTTAGCAGCCATTAGCAATCTGATAATATCATGGCCTAGTGCAATGTCATTATATAAGTACATTTGTATGATGTATGACCATAAATGTCATTGACCTTGGTTAGTAATACATGTTTGATATGTCCTTATGATAGTTATCAAAGGTACAAGGATTATAATCTAGTACGCCAGACGCGCGTTTCGTCTACACAAGACTCATCAGTGTCGCTCACATCAAAATATTTACAAAGCCAAACAAGTACAAAGTTGAAGAGCATTGAGGATTCAAAATTCCAAAAAGTTGTGCCAAATACAGCTAAGGTAATCTATGCCTGGGATATGAAAATCCTTAGTTTTTCGAAAAAATCATAGTTTTGTAAACAGGAAATTTCTAAAAATGACCAAATTATTGATATTCATGTCAACACCGAAGTGTTGACTACTGGGCTAGTGATACCCTCGGCGACGAAGCGTCCACCAGCAGTAGCATCGACCAAGTGGTGTAAATAGATATCAAAGATACCAGGATTATATTTTAGTACGCCAGACGCGCGTTTCGTCTACATATCAAGACTCATCAGTGACGCTCACATCAAAATATTTACAAAGCCAAACAAGTACAAAGTATAAATGTAAATACCGATTAAAACAGTATTCTTATTACAATATTGAATTGATGATATTAACCTTTAAGAATAAGTTTAATAAAAGGAGTAATAAGTCTATGTAGATCATTTTCATAATAAACTAACTATATGAACAATATCACCGTTCCATGCATTATTTTAAAGGCACTCGACGGCTTAATTTGTATTCATCGCTTGCGTTACTTAAATGTTTCACTGGTAGACTTTAAATGTGCGTCAACTACATGTAGATACAATAACTTGTAAACAAGGTTTGCTAACAAAGTCTTTCTTGGTAAACAATTTAATCATGAGGGTAAACTCTTTTCCGTTAAAAATTACTTTTCCCGGTAAGGTATATAAAAATATACAGATGAAAACTGTTTATTGCAATCTACTTACAGCAGATATTTTCACTTGCATTTTATTTATATTAGAGTTGGGTCTATTTTACTAGCTGAATTGTTTGAGACCTTGTTTTTTTATTCAGACAAGACAGCAAAGTTTATGACCGGGTGAATATGTAACCATGCCTAACTGAAATGAATAAACGGTTGTTTGTTTTCTTAAAAAAACCCATACAACACTATATTATTTATGACTTGAATGTCCAGGCTAGTGTTCTGAGCGTGGTCAAACAACATTGACATATAGTATAACCATAAAAGCTTTATTGTGCGATTAAATTTCTTATCAAACCTATGACTTACCCGTACATTCGGAACTTCGGCATAGCTGACATGCCTTGTTGGTAAATGCTTAACTTTACTGGTATCTCCTCGCCACATGATGTTTTTTTTTCAAAGGTTATGAATTCAGTTTTATGAAAAAAGTCAAGCTTGCGTTCCTATTTAAACATATTTTAAACGTTGCTGTTCCATGCGTTTTTGGTTTAATTTTAAGGTTTCCGGTTCATTCTAAAAAGCGCCAAAAAAGTCGTATGTCGCCTGGTAAATGGCATTCAAAAAAGAGTGTGACACTGTGGTTTTTAACTCAAGTCTTCATATATGACGATTTTTTTCCTGTATCTTGCTTTTCTTATGACATCTATAATTTCAATAACTTCCGATATTGTAATTTCATAAAATCCATACAATGTCTATTTTTCATTGATGTATCAGAAAATTACACTATTTAAATTTCCTGTCGTAAAGTGACTTTTTGTAACATAAAAACAATTAAAACAAATCGACACTTTCTAATTGTAATCACAAGCAGGCCAACGTACTATTAAAAAAAGAAATAACAACTTGCTATCCATTAAAGTAGAAATAAACACAACATGTTATTTAATAAAATGTTTCCCAAATTAGTTCAATATATAACGGTCAATCAATTTGAAATTATGGAAGTTGTTTGTTTTTATTTATAGGACATTGACAAAATGGCATCGATTTGAATACACAAATTATGGACTTTCTCAAAATGTAGAATGTGTACTAATATTAAAGAAAGGACAAGGTACGATAAGCATCAGAGAACGGCCCCCTAATTTCGTTCAAATTAAAAGTGACTTGCTATTAAATATAATAGATTATTTTTAAAGTTTAAAACCTATATTTTTGTAAACATCAATAGATTTTTCAACTTCCGTTGATATTATTCATGCTCTGTTGCTGTAAAGACCTCAAGCTTCTGGAAAAAGGCAGAAAAATGTCAGTTTCCAAACCTTTTTCTGCATTTTAAACTATGAGCGTACCTACGACCCACGATCATATTTATACCAGGCATTCCTTGAACATAAATGTTTATGCAGTTCAAATATTTTAGTGGGTCGTAAGTACGCTCATAGTTAAAAATTCAAAAAAGTGACAAAAAATCGTCGTTGTTTTCATTGAATCATCGAAATTTTTAACCGAACTGCGGACCGGAGATGATTTCCGGTATTTACTAGATCCGACGACGGAAATGTATTCTTGCTACGCTATAATAATGGCTAGTTTCTTTAGGACGAAAAATAAACATATTTGAGACAGGAAAACAGGATATTCCTTCACTCATTATTCTTGAATTTAAAGTGACATTTTAGCAGACCGTCGAAATTTGACCCAAAATTAGACGGAACTGTGATAAACTTCAGAGAAATACTGGGAACGTAATTGTGAATGAATATAGGGGGGGGGGCAAGGGGGGTTCCAATAACAGCAAAACAGTTAATTGATTTAGCTTAAAACAGATAACAAGGAATTGAAAAGGGACAATAACAGATAACAGTAAATAAAATCTTAAAATCAGTCCGGTCCAGGACCAATACAGTAGATTTTATTATACAACTGGTTGTATGGACCTATTCAGGCCTTAACAGAGACATATATATTCATTTTAGTTATTATCCTCATCAGGTATCCTTGGTCATATGTTTTCCTTTTAGTTATTTTAATAACTGATTTGAATTAAATATACATGTACGCATGGGGGTACAAGGAACATTATCCCCATGTATATGTTAAATTAAAATTTGAACAATTCTTAATATCACAAAAAAGTAAAACATATGACTAGGATGAGGATAGGCCTAGGTCCATACGACCATGATATACGACCTTAACAGGAACACCTTTTATAAATATTGTGTACAAGTTTTTATTTTATACAAATTATGATTTGTACCTCAAAAAATATACAAATTATAATTTGTATTTTCACTTTGTTCAATTGTAATTTGTAAAAATGCAAATTGTAATTTGTACAAAAAAAAACATATACGAAATTACAATTTGTACAAATTTCTACTTAAATTCACTTAAAACTGAACAAAATCACTAGTTTCTGTTTTTGTTTAAGGAATATTTAAAAATCAAGGGCATTTGATAGATAATTTTTTGTGGTTTTCTTTTTTTTTTATTTTTCAAGAAAATGAAACCTTATATTACTTTGAACATTTTTTTTCTAAAAAGCGATTTTCTCGTATGGATTTTGTCATAGAATTGCTACACACTATATAATTTTTATTTAATGACCACATGATAAACCTTAGTTATAAAAAACAAAAATACCCAGAAGAAATGTAATTGATACATGCATACAGTTAATTATGATAATATAATAGAAAGTGACTATTCTGATAGCATAATAGAAATTGGCCTGAGTGACAATTTGGATGACACCAAATGAAACAACAATCATGCATCTTATGTGAAATAATTGAATATGGAGAATGTGGGTACCGCATTCGATCAGCTGTTGGATTCTTAAATGGATATTTTGTGGAGAAATTAAATTGAAACTGTTAAAGACACGTCTTTATTTGCAGCAGCACTTTCTGAGCTTCAACTTTCACTATGTGAAGCTTTTAACAAAATTATAGTCAGGGTTCTCTTTCATGTAAATATAAGGAGGGGGAGTAGCACTTCTAAATGTGAATGCTAGAAAGATGTTGTGTAATTACCAAAGGCAATATTTCACTCACATACTCAAACAAATGATAAATAACTATTTTTGTATTTTGTAAATAAGTATAAAAGGAGATGTGGTATGATTGCCAATCAGACAACTCTCCAAAAGAGACAAAAAGACACAGAAATTAGCAACTATAGCTCATCATACTGCCTTCAACTATGAGCAAACCCATACAGCATAGTCAGATATAAAAGGCTTTGAAATGACAAACCAAAAACAATTCAAACGAGAAACTGACGGCCTAGTTTATCTACAAAATACTGAACGAAAAACTTAGCAACAAATAACAACCACTGAAGTACAGGCTCCTGACATGGGACAGGAACATACAGAGTGTGGCGGGGCTAAACATGTTAGTTGGCGCCCGACCCTCTCCTAACCTTGGACAGTGGTGTAACAGTACAACATAATGTTTATAATGTGCTCATTGAATTACAATTTTATACGGTGTACCAATGCTTTGTTATAACAAAATCCATACGATAAGTTATTGTAAAAGTTATAAGTGAATTTTAGTCAAATTTTGTACAAATTGTTATTTTTACAAATTATAATTTGTACAAAAAATGTGTAAAAGTCAAAATACAATATATGGTTTGTAAGAAAAATGTGTACAAAGTCAAAATACAAACTATAATTTGTACAAAATTATACATCTAACTGAAACATGTTCACAGACAATGGAATTCATTACAAGAATAATAATAATGTAGACTGAAATGGTCCTAGACCCGACTGTTTTTAATATGTTCATGTGATGTATGTTACTGGATTCCTTCTGCAAATACACGACCTCCATATCACCTGTGGAAAGACCCCCAATAGATAAAAGATGTGATATGGGAGCCAAAGAGACAACTCTTCATCCAAGTCACAATGTTCAATTTTCTTCAATTTCTACTTACGATTGGCTGTCAAAATGCTAACATTCCAATTTTCAATAACAGTTAACAGCTAATACAATCTCACAATAACAGATAACAATAAAAATAATAGTCCTATAACAGCTAACAAGGAATAAGACAATAACAGCTAACAGCAAATATATTTTCAGAATAACAGATAACAAAGAATTGAATTACCCCATAACAGCATAACAGTTAAACCCCTTGCCCCCCTCGATATAATAACTGGTTCATACTCAAAAAGTGCATATACGTATTTTGTTTCATAATTGACAAAATCGTCGCCCTGGAATGTTTTAATCTCCATTGACACTTTTGTGAAAGGTGCTTTCTTTCACGTCCGCATTTCTACCAAGTATGGCATGCCAAGTTAACATTTTAGACAATCATTTTATAAAAATACAGATGGCGAAAATAAACTACAGAACTGTGAATAATAACATACATTGTTATTCATATCACACAAGTAGACACCATGTGACAATTTTAATTAGTTAATTGTGTAAGTGTAACAATAATCAAGATTAAACAAAACTATCCAACACTTTTATGATCTAAATTATGTATCTTGAGTTATTTTTTTGGTCATGGTGTTGAATTTATTGGACTTATTATTTGTAATTGTCACCTGCCTTCCCGTTGTTCTATCTTGACGACAACGCGTGCTACTTCGTATTTCTCGTTTGCAAATTATTCTCTACATATCTTTCCGTTAAAATTTGCATGCATAAAGTATTTGTCACTGGACGGTCAGAAAACAACATTCAATCAATCATATATCTTCTAAAATAACAGCACTACATGTATAATGAATTTAAACATATTCAAAAGAATAAAACTTCTTTTATTTTTTAATCAGATATTTACACGTCAAAGAAAATAAAATAAGTATTGAATATGAAAGGAATAAAACGCATCATAATTAAAGATATCTTGCTTGTAAGACGTGTGTTTCGCATACAAAAGACTCATCAGTGACGGTCGAATAAAAAATGTCAAATGACCATATTAAAAAGGCTCAAAATTCCGATTTTTTTTTTTTTTTTTTTTTGTGAATAAAGGTTATTTATTCCTGAATATATTATCCGTAGTTTTTGCAAACAATATACAGTTTTGTTAACAGTTAATTCATAAAAGTTACTATTTCAATAATAATTCATGTTTACACAAAGTGCTAACTTTTGGACATCATGTTGCTGCATGGGTTGTTTGTTTCATTAATTTGTATTGTGCTATACCTTAAAAGGTTACAGTCCGTTGGAAGACATATTACCCTAACTTGACACTCCGATCCAACTAGTTTTTGTTCTTACCCCTTAATGCCAATTGATTAACGGAAATCAGCAAATACCAATTTTTAAGTCTTAAGTTTGACCAGGCCGGTGTCAGAACCCACGATATCAGGCGTTTTAATTCATTTATTATATTTATTAAATTGTACAATGAATTAATAAAAGGGTGCATACTGTAAGAATCCATCTTATATGAATCCGCGCTTAATCATACACATCCACCCAAAAGAAATAACTTTTGCAACATAGAGTGGGAGGCCCATATTCGCCGGGGACACAATTTCGCCGTTTTATGATTTTGAGGTATAAACACTTCAAAGGATGGCTGAAATGGAAGAAAATATGCCGATAAATTATAATTTTATAACAATTATGATTATTTTTTAAACTTTAACAAAATTACGGCATAAACTGCAAAAGATCGAAAAACGGACAACAATTTTTCGGTCAATTTCCTGAATGAAAAACAGGATTTTTAAAGATTTTTTTCTTAGTAATTTTTTGACTGATTGGCCTAAATTTCGTTTTTTTTACACCTTTGAAATGTCTGCTGTTCATCTATTATGAAATTTATTTGATAAATATTATAAAAAGCTGCATTTATTTGATATTTATTTAATATTTTAAATTGGTTTTAAATAGATGTGTAAAAACGGCGAATATGTGCCCCCCATTGACAAAACGTCAGGAAATTTCAAGCACCCTTTAATCTAACTTTACAGATGATTATTTTCAAACAAACATGTTTTCAAGCTTAGGAATGTTTTGTATTTGAAGTTAATATCTTCATATAGAAATATCAGTATACTTCAAAAACATAACTATTCTTCTTCTTTTTTGGAATTTTATTCTCATACACACTGTCCCGGTCTACACTTATTTAGTTTTTATACATTGACTTATGATATTTGGCATACAGTGTATAGCCATGACTCAAATATCATAACAGTCTAATTTTGTTTATTTTCTTTGGTTACATCTTCTGACATCAGACTCGGACTTCTCTTGAATTGAATTTTAAATGTACGTATTGTTATGCGTTTACTTTTCTACATTGGCTAGAGGTATAGGGGGAGGGTTGATATCTCATCAACATGTTTAACCCCGCCGCATTTTCGCGCCTGCCCTGTCCCAAGTCAGGAGCCTCTGGTATTTGTTAGACTTGTATTATTTTAATTTTAGTTTCTTGTGTACAATTTGGAAATTAGGTATGGCGTTCATCATCACTGAACTATTATATATTTGTTTAGGGGCCAGCTGAAGGACGACTCCGGGTGCGGGAATTTTTCGTTACATTGAAGACCTGTTGGTGACCTTCTGCTGTTGTTTTTTCTATGGTCGGGTTGTTGTCTCTTTGATACATTCTTTGATACATTTCCCATTTCCATTCTCTATTTTAATATCATTATGACATTTACCGTTGATCTCAAGGTCCAATTAATTGACCTTTAACTTTCATGGTTAAATGATTGTCCAACCCTTAAACCATATATGTTCTTACAGGCTATGCCAGTTTCTTTACTTCACAATAGGCTTAATTTCTTAGCTCAATTAATGCCTCGTTAATAACTCCAAAAATGATTTATACACCCCTCCTTTTTTTGCCTTGATAAGTCGTTTCTAATTCACCATAGGTTTTGTACCCAATGCAGAGGACACATTCCAACCCCTACATCATATTAAATCGTAATTGCCTGGATTAGACATTTTATTCCACACAATGTCTGTAAGTGGTACAAGTCACGTCTCTTTCGTTCCATTAACTGTTAAGTATCTTTAAAAGCTGTTCAAACTCATCTCAAATTATTAAATCCTATATATTCTTGTTTTCATGAAAAGACTTTCACATTGAAACAAAGATTTTGTAGTGGTCTACAATTTAAAAAAAATGTTTGATGTTGCTCAGCAAGATGTGATCAGATGTGGGATTCTATACTCGATATAGAATTCGTCCAAAAAATAATGATAATCTAGATGTTTATATTATAGTGTAACACCGTATTAGGAAGCATATTCTTAAAAAATAACTAAGCTCATACTTCAAAAAATATAAAGAACCTATTATTGCATGGTTGATATGCACTTGTTAAGTAACTTAGTTGTTGATCAGCGTGTAGTGACCTACAATTGAACTAAGTTTTCATTTCTAACTAAACATGTTCACAAACAGACAATCTGCATTGCATTCAATTTAATTTGTTCAATAAAATGACTTATTGATTTGTAGTTGGCTTTAATTCAAACATGTTTTGCTGTTGCTAAACAACACTTGTGTTGCTATGCTCAATACGGAATTTGTAAAGAATAAAAAAAGATGTATATGAAAAATATTGGAATGAAACACCAAATGGAAAGAAAAATCTTCAAACAACTGCTTAATTCATACTTAAGAGGGGCAAGCACCAATTTTTTATCTGTTGCTAGGCAACATTTCTGTTGCCAAGGTTGTTTTTAAGCATATAATAAACAAAATCAAAGGGTTTTTTCATTTGTGACTTCAAGTTCTTCTTGAACAAACAATATCGTGTGCAAATATTTAAATTTTTACTGATAAAACAATTAATATGTGATAATTTTCATTCTTAATAAAAACCGTTGCTAGGCAACCTTCCTTTCACCGGAACCCAATAAAATCATTATTTTTTCAAGTGTCTACACTAAGACCATCATTGATATCAATTTAAACTTATTTGGAGAGGGGGCCAAAAATAGCCCTTATCATACCTTGTCCTTTAGAAACATTGAGAAAAAAAAAGCTTAGCAGATAGGACAAGAGAATGACATGTTTAATGTATACTATAGTACTTTTGACTGTAAAGTTTTGAGTGGCATTATTTCAATAAATAAAATAGTTCTTTTTGGGGTGAATTGTTTATATAAATGATCAATTGTGTAGACGTTTCTCCATAAAGTTATAAGTTTTAACGTGCGCCTTTTGCTATTGTTTAAATGATGTAGAGGATGCCTCAACTACATGATGGAAAATGATTAACAGAGAAAGCAAACGATACGGCACCGCTAAACATGATAGAATTTAAAAATAGAAAAATCTCTTTCGAATTGAAACTTTTTTTTTTAAATTTGAAAATTTCCTTTCATTCTTTTTCCATTTTGAAACTTTCCCTTCATTTTTTTCCATGTTTTGAAAATGCCCCTTCATTTTCCTCTTTAATCAATGATCTTCAATTTACACATTGATTTTAGACAATAATTGCTCATTTAATGATGAAAGCAATCGACTGTTCAGGTAACTTTACTGAAAATGATGAGTTCACGAATTTGGATGCGAGTGAATAAAACAAATTCATATCCCTCTTGCTAGGTTGATGATGTGTCTCCCGAACTTGTCGATTATGACAAAAAAGATTTACAGAAGGATTTTGAATATGAATTGAAAAAAAAACATTACCGATTTCCAACGCTCAGAGAAAAACATACGTGACAAAGGTCAGGAAAAGAAACTGTTACATTTAAGAATGTCAAATTTTATCGAGAATGAGTTGACCGAGACCATTGTGAATCATAAGTGTTTCTCGTTTTTTTTCTTTTATAGATTAGATAAATGGTTTTCGCGTTTAATTGAATGGTTTTACACTTGTAATTTTTGGGGCCCTTTATAGCCGCCTTGTTGGTCGGTGTGAGCCCATGTACCGTGTTGAAGACCGTACGTTGACCTATGATGGTTTACATTTTATAAATTGTGACTTGGGTGGAGAGTTGTCTCATTGGCACTCATACCACATACTTTTATTTCTATATAAAGTGATCAGACAGTCAGCTATAATAGTAAATTTGATTCAAGATTGATATTTTATTTGATATCATTGACCAGGAAATTGCAATATATCAAGCTTTTCGTGTTGTTTTATCTAATAGTCTTGCATTAAAAGTTTAGCAATTTAAAAAACAAGGTAATATTCTAAGCTTTCAAAACCTCTTTTGACTTGTCCATAATCATTGATAATGTGACGTGTGGAAGAGTTAAATATATGAAAGTTGTATTAGCACTTAATTGGTTAAATATTGGATATATTATGGGACTCTTACTGTCATTGACTGTACACAACACAAACAAACGAATTATTAAGTATGTACATTAAATATGGTCTATGGCTACATGTATCACATATATTCGTAAAACATCCCTAAAACTGCAAGACATAACACAAATTATTTTCGTTTGTATCAGAGTTAACTGACGATATTTTAACCTTTATTTCAATGATTTCTGGTCGTAAACCCGATTTTATTGTTACCAGTTTATTGTTTATTATAATCAATGTTTATAAGAAAAACTTAATTAAAAATCAAGAATCATCTGTTTATAAACATTCACCATTTCATTGTTTTTATATCGATGCTAACTTCATCATTGTGGTTATCAATGAATTAAAAACCGTCAATTTCTATGATTCTTTCCCCTCCCCAGAGAGTTCCTTTCTTTCTGTTGAAAATGTCTCAATAATTCAAAATATTAAGCCATTTTTTTTTTTAAATTCCCAATTTTTCGAATTTTCACAAAATTAAAGGGTAGATGTAGTTTTGAGAAAAGTCAACAAAATCACTAACTAGCAATTATCTATTTAGATATATTTCACATAAAAATATAGTTATTTAATATGTTAAAAGGGCTTATTTTCGTTAACAACGGACCATATAGTCGAGCAGATCTTTTATTTTTATCACGTGCTTATATGCACCTATTGAAACTTCAAACGTGAGTTTCATGGCTATGCCTGTGGCGAGTTTAAAATTGGTAAAACAGTTGGGTATTATATATAATTGCCAGTTTATCTTATTATCAGTTGAAATATAAATAAACCGGATTATACTTTTAGCAGTTTTACACATGCACACACTACTGCCGAATTTTTCATATTCTGAATACGAATATTTCTTTTTAAAAATATGTTAATGAAAACACCTGTATAATCGTAACATTCAAAATACACCAAAAACAACACAAATCATCATTTACCTTTATCTGAGCCATAGTAGAAAGATTCTTACTGGCTCCCGTTTGTCTTCTTAAACTGGTGGAGGTAGCAACAGAGGCAACTGCAGCTGATGTCATCTCACTTTAGGGTCAAACTTACAAAATATATCCAAGAATACTTTTTCCGATTATTTCAATTTGAATTTGTGAACGAAGTATCAGAATTGTCTTCAAATTAAAGTGCAACAACATGCGCAATGCACCGTTCCTGTGATGGTGCAAACTCACAAACAAATTATCCAAAAATACTTTTCCTTATTATTTGAATTTGTGAACGAAGTATCAGAATTGTCCTCAAAGCGCAACAACATCCGCAAGGAACCGTTCCTGAGATGGTCCAATAAACATTAAAACTTTTTTTCCTTGTTTATGCAATTTTAAATCCTCCTTTGGATATTGTTTTCCCTTTGGAATATGTTATATTTCTAAAGAATTTGTGAACGAAGTATCAGCAATGTCCTCAAAGCGCAACAGCATGCGCAAAGAACCGTTTCTGAGATGGTGCACCAAACAATAAAACTTATTTTCCTTGTTTATTCAATTTTAAATCCTACTTCGGATATTGTTTTCCCTTCGGAATATGTTATATTTCTTAAGGCTGTTATACATGAATTATAATACTTTTAATCCCCCAAATGACTGTCACCAAATCTGAATCTATCCAATGCCACTACCAATTATAATGGGTTCCTTATACATAGAAAACTATCGAACAAGATACATTAATACCGTTAAAATCCCCCAGGGGAACGTAATACTAGCCATACCTATCCGAATGTGCACTTCTAATTCATAATATTTGGTGTTAGATAGACTAAAGCAAAGAAAGAAGAGAATCTCGAACTTCAATGAAATGGCTTATTCTGTTGTGTTTACGTCAATTCAATTAGCCAGCAAAACAAATGACGAAAAGACAGAAGAAGCTAATTAATGCCTACCAGAGATCATAATAAATAAACGCTCGTATGAATTAGGTATAAAATCGCATGTCGTAAAGGTACAAGATTGTAAACACATTTTAAGGCAACTTGCCGAAGAATGTCCGCCGTCTGAACTTGGTTTGTATAATCTTGTATACTTTTAGCTATAATTCAAAGTAATTGATATTAACAATATAGAGATAATTACACAAGTAAGACATGTAAATCTTTTTATTATCATTAAATACTTGTATACAGGGATTTATTTTTATTCTCAAAAGAACCAATTAAGAAAGGGGAGGTAAACGACATATTTTCAAGTTCATGAAAATGGGTAATGTTATAATTAATGAGTAGACTACTCCAGATATTTTCCCACAATAAAGTGCACAGGTAAATTAGATAAAAAACTTATTTACTTGTTTTCATGGTCCTAGCTAAAAAATATAATTATAAGTATTGAATGCTTCTTTTTGTAACTTCAGAGGGTTGTAAAAGCGTTGACCGTGCGCAAATTTTTAGAATGAAGCGCTTTTGCGCTTCATACAAAATGTACTTCGGTCAACTCTTTTACTCCCAATGAATTACAAAAAGAAACATTCAATTCCTAATTAAATCACATTCGATACAGTAAACATTTATAAGATATACATGTAAGAAGATGTGGTATGAGATCCAATGAGACAAGTTACTCTCCATCAAAGTCACAATTTGTAAAAATAAACCTTTTAAGGTTAAATGTACGACAGAGTCTTGGCTCACACCGAACAGCAAGCTGTTAATAGTTTATCTTAACGGGTTGTCTGATGCGTCTGCAAATTTCATGCGTTTAACCTCATGTCAGATTTGCTTTAAATGCTTTAGTTTCAGAACTTTTATATACCAAACTACATTTACCCCCTATTTCTATTTTTAGCCATGGCGGCCATTTTGGTTGAAAGTCGGGATCATCGGATACATTTTTTAAACAACACACTCTAAAGATGAGTAAGGCCAAGTTTGGCTTTATTTGGCCCAGTTGTTGCAGAGGAGAAGATTTTTGTACAGGATTATAAATTATAAAAAAATGTGAAAAAAATACTTTAAAGGGAAAAAACTCCTTATTGGGTCAATAGATAACTTTTGTCATGTTGACCTCTTGTAGAATTTACTTTGCTGAATATTTAAGTTTATCTCTATCTATTATAATACTCAAGATAATAAACAAAAACTGCAAATTTAATCGTTGCAATATATTATATGCTTTTGTACCCTTATTCATGACATTGTTACATATTGTGCTTGTTCTGGATCTGTTCACACGTCGTTGTCAATATAATGAATTTTGATGCGACTATCATACAAGTGAGAGGTTTGTCTAGCTTCAAAACCAGGTTTAATCCACCATTTTCTACATAAGAAAATACCTGTACCAAGTCAGGAATATGACAGTTGTTATCCATTCGTTTGATGTGTTTGAGCTTTTGATATTGCCAGTTGATTGGGTACTTTCCGTTTTGAATTTTCCTCGGAGTTAAGTATTTTTTGTAATTTTACTTTTTTCACTGTCTCTCCTATATACAGTGAAAAAAGTAAATTTACAAATTTAATCACCTACTTTTTATGATTATTGACAAAAGACATAGTAATCAATGTTTTAAAAGACATTGTAAACATTAATTACAATGTCTTTTGTCAATAATCATAAAAAGTAGGTGATTAAATTAATGCGAAACATGCATGCAATATGATAACATTATGTTAGTAATATAATAATGAATCCCATGTGCTAATGTTGGTAAGTGAATTACTAACGATTGACACTAAACGGGAAATAACTCTAAATTGGCTAAACGATAAACCAATGTTTTTTTTTAAATGCCAATGAATGTAAATTGTTTGTTAATTATTCAATGCTATCAACCCTTCAGGGTATTATAAATGTGCAATTGAAATAAATATAAAATCATTGTTTTCATTCGATGTAACTGATTGGTATTATTGTTAATGAGAAAGTCGGTACAAGCATGTTGCGATTTTGTTTTCAAATAAACCAGAAACGAGACATCGAAAGACCCATATCCGCTTACACGCCCTTGTTCAACTGTATCCGCTTACACGCCCTTGTTCAACTGTGACTGACTGGTTATTTTCCAATTGTGAATAATATGTTCAATTTTTAACGTACAAGTTCCTATATTTTCGTCACTTTTATATTTTCTATGTTGTCTTGTGTGTACTAATGTTTGTCCCTTTTTCTTTCTCTTTTTTTTTGCCATGGCTTTGTCAGTTTATTTTTGCCATGGCTTTGTCAGTTTATTTTTGCCATGGCTTTGTCAGTTTATTTTTGCCATGGTTTTGTCAGTTAATTTTTAACCTCTGAGTTTGGATTTCCCTTCGGTATCTTTTGCTTCTCTCTTAAATAATATTTCACTAACTGGATTTTTTACAATTTATAAATGTTTAATGTACCCGGGTTTGTAAGCAAAATCAAAAATTTAAAATATAAAATCCATTAGAATAAACTGAGTTTATACATGCACTTTTTCTTTATTTCATACTTTGTTACATTTTATGTCGTTTTCTTATACAATTACTTCACCTAATAATTGTTATATCATCAGATTTTTTTCTGTCTCAAAAGAGAACATTGAACTATTTAAATAACCATTTAATTGTTACAAAAAAAACCCACTTTGTATTTCTTTGAAGTTAAATGAAAATAAATGTCTTTTTGTCATGAAATGAACATCCTTTTCTTCACTTTGAGGCAGGAATCTTAATATGAAATTAATTGCATCTCATTTGTGAAGATTCTTTGATGTTACGCATCAGGATAAAAAAAAATATTATTGGGAGTAATACGTCAAGAAAGACGTGATATCAGAACTGCTTGCATAAGGTCATGGTCCGAGTACTCAGTTATCGTCCTTTAATTGACGAATATAGTCCCAAGTGTGGACAGTATGTCACTTGCCAATTTTCTTTGAATACCCCATCTAAATTTATTTTTCCATGTTTTATGCCTCAAATAGCAAGAAGGGGGATAAAATTACACTGAAAAAAAATTGGGTCATGAATTTTAAAGTAAAGTAGTGATTTTGTCCAGCAGAAAAAGGTTAAACAAGCACTTCGGAAGCTGTCAAAAGATTTCAAGACGCCCTTTACATAAAATTGTTTATAATTTAAGGTAGAACCGATGAAGTGTTCATAATGTTGATATAATTTGTCCTAAAAGTAGTAGCAGGTGGGAATTTAAAAAATTTTCATATATTGCCTAAAAGAAAAATTTTAATGCACTACGAAATTAGTGTGGTCTCGGGCCATAATATCACATTCTAACAAACAGTTTCGATGATTTACCTAAAAAAAATCTCTACACCAAGAGAGTAATTGTGTTTTAATGCTCTGATTGGACGAGGCAATCCGAATTTGAGCGATACTAGAAATTCGTTCAAGTCTTTGGTATTATATGTCATAATGTCACATACTAAAAATATCTACACCAAGGGAGTAATTCCGTTTTAATGCTCTGATTGGACGAGACATTTATCTGTACTTCATTAAAATTTCAATTCGAATTTGAGTGATACATTTTGTAATAGAAATTCGTTTATATCTTTGGTGGTAATAGATTTGAAAGATGTGAGTTACACGTCTCAGACATTTGCGAAAAGCAATCTAGATGGTTTCAGTTTATCGGCCATGGTCATAAAAAAGATATAAAATATATACATTTTTTCCCCTCCTGACAGGAGATCACTAACTCTTACATGACACAAGGTAAAATAAGGGCATCTTGCCCTCATAAAATATTTTAATTATACTAGTTAATACAGATGAAAATACACTGCGAAGGTTGTCTGTTACATAAAAGATTTCCATATCGATTCCATTAAAAAAAAATGTCACCCGAGTCATATTGACTTACAAAATTTAGTTAACGCCGTGTCAGCTATATCGCTTCGAGCAAAACAGAAACTTAACGTTGAAGTTCTGAATATTTTTTCAATCATATTATTATCAGTTAAACACATTATTGGGTAAGGGTCATTCCCAATAATAGCATGCTTACATCCACTTCATTTACACTTTGATAGTTGTCTGATTGAAAATAATGCATTATCTCCGAATTTTATATCAACTCTAGAGAAAAGAAACACTGAAGTGATGCATTGCCAATAGGACTGTCGTATTTGTCATGAGGACCAAAACGTCTGAATTATTCCACTTTTTTTAAAGTTATATTAGATTGATTTATTGATTGATTGTTGGTTGCTTAACGTCCAGTGGCAAATATTTCATACATATTCAGAACGAGAACAAGTTCGCAATAAATACAATAGGTAGGTCTTGTCGTAATAGAGTTGTTGCAAGGGTTCTAAACGTGCTAAGAGCGTGGCACTCTTTTTACACGAAACATCGGATTTAACGTCCCCATTCTGACCGGACGTGACTGCGAACTTAATACATCCCGCACAGCCAAACGGACGCCCCACTTCGGCAAGCGTTTTACTGCCGGTCGGGAGAAGACCAAGTGACCATATTTCTATTCCCCAATCACCCTTGGGGGAAGTTATATTAGAGTAAAATTAACTGGTCAATAAAATACAGCGACGTCAATTTTAGTTTGGAATGACATATTGTCCAAAGGAATATGGGTACTATTCTACAAATACAATAATATCGAAAAGTGTTTAATCCTTTACATATATCAACATTAATTTATAAAGTTTATTAATTTTCTACATTCGAAGAAGATGAGTTAATGAAAAATCAATAATCAATTAATAACAATACTAACATTGCTGCGTCTGAAATTCGATAATAATGTAGTAGTGCATGCTGGGAGAAATTATATTTGTATTAGTTTTTTGTGCCAGTTCCATCTTTTATTCAGATATCGAAGAGTTTGTGTTAGTTCTATCTTTTATTTAAATATTGATGAGTAAATCAATTCAAAAGTTGTCCGTTGTTTGTGTAAGCGCTTTGTTAAATATTAAATATGAGGAAACCACAATTTGCCTAGATCCTTTGGGATATCAATGTTTTATTGAATGAAAATACCCGAGAGACACGTATGAATGTATAACTATTGACATGTCGTAAAGCTTAGGAAAACTATTCATTTAGAAATAAAAGAGTCTGTAGACATTCGAAGAATAGTCAAACGTTTACATCAATGGATTTGCTTTTATCGATAAACACTGGACACTTTTAATTTGCAAAACACTCATTTGCAAATCCGCCGCCGCCTCAAACAAGAGCTACAATATCATGTATATAACCAAAATGTGCGGAATTACATGGGATTCAATAATTTCATTGGTTTTATACTGTTACTTTCATATTTATTTTGCAATTTGAATTATAAAAACATGGGATTTTCAATATCCCATGGGACAGGGCAAAATCCCATGGGATTTACCATTATCCCATGGGATTTTGGTTAAATCCCATGGGATTTTTTTTGGTCCCATGGGATTATTGTAGTCCCATGGGATTTTGCCCTGTCCCATGGGACAAAAAAAATCCCATGGGACTATAATTATCCCATGGGATTTTTAATATCCCATGGGACAAAATAAAATCCTATGGGATTAAAATTATAAATATATATATATATATATATAAATATAAAGTTATGTGTATGTTACAATGAATGCTGTTTGGTAGTAAAATGTTTTAAATGTATACGAGTTTTTTTTATATTTTTTATATATATATATATATATATAATTTTTTTTAAATTTTGTCACAAACATGTTTTTTATTTGTTTATATGACAATAAAGATTATTCTTATTTTGGAATGTATAATAATAATATTTTACAGTCAAAGAATAAAGTCCTTTCACTGAAACAAAATGATGAAATTTCTAAATAAATGAAAAAATATTGTTTTGAAATCTTTGTCTTGTTTATTCTATTATGAAAAATAGAACTGAAAAAATATTTCATATTCTGACTGAATAGTTCACTCTTTTCATGAGGTAAGATTTTCTTTGTTATAGGTTCATTGCAATACTTGTATAGGCAAACGATTTGAATTATAATATATAACTTTGTGGTGTACATAATAGTATGCTTATATTTGCAAATTTATAATATAAACACTTTTTGTTAAAGTTTTTGCTTTCTTTATTCACAACTTGCTATGTACAATTATTCAGTCCACTATATAAGAGTGAAGTCAATAAATAATTTCATTCACTAGAATATTCCTGCAATTCTTAGACAAAACATTTTTTCAATCTGTTCTTCAAAGATCTTCCTCTGTACATCTTTATTGAATCGAGAGATTCAAATGAGAAGACAAAGCAAGTTTATTTGGACAACAACATTCTAATATCTTGTTCATTCGTTCCATCTTTCAATTGATAATTACATTGTTGTATTTATATGATCAAGTTCTTGTGCATCAATGATCGTGATGATATGACTCCTTTTTGTTTATAGTCATCATGTTGAAATTTCCTCTTTCAAATAAATGTAGGAAAAAACATGTTCCATTTCAAATTAATAAAAAAGTCGCACTATGGAGAAAAATATCAGCTTTAAGTTTTCCGTTCAGTATTGATCTGTGAATGATGACCATGAAAATCCAGATTTCTGACCTACAAATACACAAACTCAAAAATTATCAGTGAAGAGATCAATAAAATGGCTATTTTATCATGTTTATGATTAATATGATAAACTTTCATTTAAATATTCAAGTACTAAATTACAGAAATCGCTTAAATTTTATAATAGTTTAGTTAAAGTACAGCTTATTTAAAATTATAATAAAAAATATAGGCCACCGTTGAGTTAAATAAGATATTACATTTTTAATGCAAAAAATGGCATTTTTGCACCAAAGGGAGATAATTTGGAGCTTTTTCAATGATATATGCATTTTAAAAGTCATCTGGGGCCAAACCGAATTGATTGTTTTGAATGATTTGGTGTACCATATGATAAAGATATAAATAAATTGAGTTATGAAAAAAAAATATTAAAACATTTTTCTGAAATTGTTATACCCTAGAGCCTCCTTAAATGTCATTTGATCTCTATTGGAGAAATGTCTCATTGGAAATCAGACTGCTAAGTGTTTCTTATTTTTATATCAACCCAGCCATATTACACCTGTCTAATATCAGGAGCTTGTACATAGTTCAGTGGTTGATGTTGGTTCATACCCGTCATTTTTATTTTTCATAATTTTTTGTTTTTATAAATTAGTCTGGTATATTTGACGTTTGAATTGATGCTCTGTTTCAAATTTGGTTAGTGTTGACTTTTATAGATTACTATAACATGTATAGGGTATGGGTTTTCTCATTACTTACAGGTCATCAATGGCCTCTAATAAGTAATTACAATGCTTACATCCACTAAATTGAACTCTGATGGATAGTTTTCTCTTTAATCATACCACATCTTATTTTAATAAATATTTAATTATTATTCAAGGACAAAATTTTTTATAACAGTGGACTTACCATTTAGGCTTTGTTGACCTCTGTAAATCTTATTTTGTTGATAATTTCTTCTGTTTATAGTTTCCCCTTTATCTTTCATGTTCTTGCCCTACACATAAAAGGGTAAACATCATTTAATAACAAAAATAACTACTACATGTATTACATAATTAGTAGGCAACTGAAAATTTTGTCTTATTTGTATATAACATCAACTTACTCATCATTCTTGCTGTTCAATATCATGAATATTATCATTATTCTATGAATATGAGGTCACAGTAAAATTAACCTTGGCAGGCAGACATCTTTTTTTATTTGATACCTTGTAGTCATTCCATACAACAAGTAGACCTATGCTTAAAAAATCTAAGGCCAAAATTAAAAATATGTTTGTTTCCCCTCCCCCCACACGGGTCAAAAATAAGCGCCCGGGTCAAAAAATTATTTTCCACAAAAAAATCGAAATTATTTTTTTCCTGAAAATAATTTGTTTCCATTTTTGGAAAGTGCTTGAAAGCAGAAGGATTGATAATCTAAATAAATACACTCAAATTGAGCACAAACAACTGATAAGTGGCCTGGACTGGACAAGTCAAACCATTCATGTGACCATGCTATGACAATCACATCCAGTTAAAAAAAACTAGAGGCTCTCAAGAGCCTGTGTCGCTCACCTGTTAATGTGTTTACTGATGTCGGCCATCTTCGTTGGTAGGCGGGGTCATTAGACACTTTTTTTTAAATAGATACCCTAGTATTATGATTGTGGCCAAGTTTGGTTAAATTTGGCAAAGTAGCTTCAGAGAAGAAGATTTTTAAAAAAGTTACAAAGAGATAATGAAAAGTTGTTAAAAATTGACTATAAAGGGCAATAACTCCTTAAGGGGTCGACTGACAATTTTGGTCATGTTGACTTATTTGTAGGTCTTACTTTGCTGAACATTATTGCTTTTACAGTTTATCTCTATCTATAATAGTATTCAAGATAATAACCAAAAACTGCAAAATTTCCTTAAAATAACCATTTCACAGGCAGCAACCCATCAACAGGTTGTCCGATTCGTCTGAAAATTTCAGGGCAGATAGATGTTGACCTGATCAACAATTTTACCCCCGTCAGATTTGCTCTAAATGCTTTGGTTTTTGAGTTATAAGCCAAAAACTGCATTTTACCCCTATGTTCTATTTTTAGCCATGGCGGCCATCTTGGTTGGTTTGACAGGTCACGCCACACATTTTTTAAACTAGATACCCCAAGGATGATTGTGGCCAAGTTTGGTAGAATTTGGCCTAGTAGTTTCAGAGGAGAAGATTTTTGTAAAAGTTTACGGACGACGAACGCAGGACGACAGACGACGAACGCCAAGTGATGAGAAAAGCTCACTTGACCTTTCAGGTCAGGTGAGCTAAAAAAAACCTGCCTTCCTGGTCTGTTTACAAAGGGTAGACCCGGGGGAGGGGAAACAGACATTCTTTTAAATGTGGCCTGATAAAATGACAAAACCAAGAATACTTATCATTGACCAAAGAACAATAAAATGCGGTCATGGTTTATATATGAATCTGCCATTCAGACATGCACACCTTACAATTGTTTCATATCTACCAAATATAATCTACCTGTAACTTTAAACATATGATAAACTGACAAAACAATGCAGTGTTTCATTGACCAATGAACCATGCATGAAAATGAGGTCAAGTTCATATAAAATATGACAGACAGCTAAGTGCATCTTACAATTATTTCATTCACTAAATAAAGGGGCCTTATTGCTTACAGTATCCGGAAAATAGACCAAACCACAAAAACTAAATATTTTCAAAGTTCCTTATACCCTGCCAATTTGTTATGGTTGTGCCTGTTCCAAGTCAGGATCCGATAATTCAGTGATTGTCGTTTGTTTATGTGTAACATATCTGTTTTTCAATTTTTTTGTACATAAATTAAAGCACAATACATTTGTACATGAAACACAAAGCTCATCACTGAGATAGTAGTCTCAGATAGAGGGAGGCGGGGTCAACCAAACTCCCCTATTCAATCTGAATGCAGGACAGAAAGTCACAGTCAAAAAGTCACACACTGTCACAGGACAAAAAGTCACAATTTAGTTTTGAGATTATTTTTCTTTGAACAAGAAAACACTCTTTTTGTATTTTTCTTGAAGTTTTATACATGAACATGATGTAGCAACTTTTAAATTAAAATTTATTACATGTATTAAAAACAAATAAATCAGTGCATTAGATTTGCGCACATTACCATTACATTTGCACACAAAAATCATTACGTTTGTGTGCAGCTTTTGATTACATTTGCACGCATTTTTTAACATGTAAATATAAAAAAAAAAATCTAGTATGATTGCCTTTTACAGCTGACTATGCGGTATGGGCTTTACCTCGGGCTTTGCTCATTGTTGAAGGCTGTTTGGTGACCTATGGTTGTTAATGTCTGTGTCATTTTGGTCTCTTGTGGACAGTTGTCTCATTGGCAATCATCATGATCATACCACATCTTCTTTTTTATATTATGAACAATTTCCTAAAATTAAAAATGAATATATGTAATAAAAAGAAGATATTTCAAAATCTTTTTTCATTTATATTCAATCAATTGTCAACAAATTGTTTGTGACTTTTTGTCCTATCAACTTTGTTACTTTATGCCTGAGTTTGACATGTGTTTGACTTTTTGTCCTGTGACTTTTTGTCGGAATGTCCTGTGACTTTCTGTTCGTTTACCTTCCATCTAAATCAGTGAACTGAATAATTGTTTTTTGCAGAAGTCCGGGGAGTGTTAAAAAATCACATGTGTAAGTTGAGAGTCAACACTTACACAGGGACTACACAATACTTTTTTAGAATGTCAGCAAAAAAGAATCACTGGTGACAGGGGAGTGTAACCGATGAATTGATCCTGAATCATAAGATTTTCCCGGTACGTCTAAACACCGCTCAGGAGGACCTCCTGGGTGCACACATGCAGGACATACAAAGTGCACTCATGGCAGACCCTATATAGTCGCCGTCGTATCTGCACACATGATGGATGTATATATTCGTTATAGATCGTCATACACTTCTCATTTTAGAGTTAAATTTGCAAGCAACCTCTTAAGATTTTAAAATAATAATGCTACTAAAAATATATTATTTCCCCCAATTTTCGCAATTTTTTCGCCATATAAAATATTTAGGCGACTGTGCTTTTAGTGAATATAAACGATTACGAGGCCTCACGAATAAATATAAATATGAAATATACTGGAACATCGATTAGCATAGATCGAGCAGCAGAGTAAACTTCCACATAAATCTCGAAGTTATTTACGCCGGATAATATAGACTGTGCTCCTGAATAAAGTTGTCAAATACATTAATTTGTGTTTTTTACTTCTACAAGAAATTTGATTCAAATGCTAATTACGCACCATTTGCTGAGCAGAGAATCATTCTAAGCCAGGAACCGTCTATACTAACTGATAACAGTAAGAATAGAACTGAAGTCTCTGTAAAAAGGCAGTCAATCCTAACAGAACTGTATTAACTTAATGATACATGTACATCAAGTTTCAGCACCTCACCAAGCACCCTTGCCTTGCATACTGAGATGGCAAACTGGTGAGTGTCAGTATTTTAATATAAAACTGCGTAGGTTCATATCGTTTGATTCAACGTTTGTTTGGTTATTTTTTAAGGATCGTTGTAAAATTATATCTAAATCTTTGTTAAAATACGATTTTAAATTGTTCAATTCTTTTTATTTCATAATTTTGTCAAAGTCTACTTTTTAAAGTTTTAAATTTTACAGAAAAAATGAATATTCCATTAAATCTTTTTGAACTGTCATGACATGGTGTTGCAAAGCTGATTACAGGTAACTATAACATACAGTAATTTTCCATTTCGACAGTGCGTGTATTCTCGGGTGTGTATAACGTATAGTTTTCTAGAGAACATCCTGTCTACGTGTAATACAGATTGATGACATTATACAACATTTCTTTGGTTAAATGTGATAAGGTATCTGTGTCCATTCCCTATTTCAACACCACTAATTTTTCAAAGAAAAAAAATAAAAAAAAAATTTATATGAAATTAAGAAGAAAAGTAGCAAATATAAACTTCAGTAATTGCGCATTGATTAAACATAATTTCAATATTGCATGAACAAATCCGTGAGAAAACGTATATATACATGTATGAATAAAGATGTGTTTTAAAAGACCTATTGGCATTATTTCACACTAGGACCTAAGATAACTAGAACTAAGCAATGGTTGATCCAGAAATTTTCATAAGTGGGGACTCATTGACTGCCTTAGAGTGTTCACGTCCAGTCATGCTTCCGTGATTCCCTATATAATCTACCATTTGTTTCCAAAGATTTAGGAGGGGGGCTGGTACACACATATATATATAAATATACCTCTGCGGCGGAGCCAGCCATTTGAAAAGGAGGGGGGGTCTCAACCAAGGACAAAAGGGGGAGGGGGTGGTTCCAACCATATGTCCCCATTCAAATGCATTGATCGTTCAAAAAAAGGGGAGGTTCCAACCCCCGAAACCCTCCCCCTGGATCCGCCACTGATACCTAGTATGCATATAATTAAGAACAGCTTTGAATATATGCATATAAAATAATGGTACGTTTAAAAACCGTTCAGGATCTCCTGGTTGCACACAGGACATTAAGTAACTTAGGACATATATATATATAATAGTAAGAGTTCAGGGTAAACATTCGATAACTAACATATTTTATAATTTTGTTATTTTTGTTTTGATAAAATCAGAGACATATAATACATGTATTGAGACATATATAATATATGTGTCTCTGAAAAAATCAAACCATCTTTAAAGAAGTTATTTCAGTTTGAATCGACTGTCTTTTGCATTAGAATTCCAAAACGTTAATGTTATTTACAAATGCCAAAACCTGCAAGAAAGAAACATTTATATTCGGTGATTTTTACACTAAACGTTTTCGTAATTTGTTTTAAAAAATATTAAAAAGTACATGTACATCGTTTTTTCAAGATTTGTATAGTAACTGGTTTAATTAAGTCCCCTTGATGAAATTTAAATTGCGAGACCGTAATTAATAAACTATGATCTATCTATCGGCATGCGTCGTTATTTGGGATACGTCACGGATGACCGATGATCATATTCAATACGATCATGGAAGTAATATTTTACTTCCATGATACGATATACCAATCATCAGTTGAATTTGGTCAATTGATCTTTAATAATTAGGACTAATTGGTGATGGCAGAGAATAAGTCGCTGGTGATGGTTAAAAACACATAGAAGTAAACTTTGCAAAAAAAAAGGTTTCCTCGGAAAAAATTATGAAAATATATGAATATGCTAAATATTATTTTTTTCCGAAATAATAATTAAAGACGTTTAGAAATAACAAATTTTCACAGTTGGGAAATTTTCAATTCAAGTTATTTCATTTTGAAAACGTTGAGAAATATAGATCTTATTATATGTTAAATGTGGGCCGCTTGGAGATCAACTTGTGAAACCCTGCATAATTAGGGTTTGCATGTCTACTTTCGTCTTTTTCAATTGCCAAACATTCTATAATCAAGGATTTGTACAAGGCCTTGTTATAATGAATATTATCGCCAATATCACCATAATTAAATAAAGAACAGATACAATATTCGCCTAAAGAGTTTGCCATCTAACAATTCAAAATGAAATGTTGAGTCGAAACTGAGGTACCAAATCTATAAAAAGAATCACTATTTTAGTCGAAATTAAACTGTATATAATATTCTTTTTTTCAAAACTCCTGAAATAATTTAACATTATCTATAGAGAGCTTACATATGCAAATCTGTTTAGAAGTATGTGAGCGTAAATAAAATTTGTTTATTACCCCCCCCCCTTTTTCCTTCTATAAAATTTAATTGTAAACGATTTTCGTTCTTAATTTGTGTTTGCTCATTAACTGGGGTTCATGCTGTCAAAAAACAAAAATGTCTCCTTGTGTAAAAGTTATTGATAAAAAAAATTGAAGCTTCCAGAAGAATAACGGTACGTCTAAACACCGCTTGAAGGACCTCCTGATTGCACTCATGACATACGAAGTGCACTCAGGACCCTTTATAGTCATCGCACACAGGATGGATGCATATATTCTTTATACGCTTCTTATTTTAGAGTTAAATTTGGTAGAATTTGAAATCGAACTTAGATAGATATGTTACATTTGTAATTCTTAGAAAATAATAAGGGCACGTGTCACTGATTACACAACTACTGAGCCATGAATTATCCAATCAACAAAATTAATTGGATTATCTTTATTGTTGTTTTATACATTGTGTTGTTAGTACAGTGTGACCATGCGAGAAGTAATATTGTGACGTCTAGAATGAATATCACGATGTTTTAAGATTTTCGTCTTTTATTAAGATTTCGTTCCATAAATTTTTAAGTTTTATTCTTAATTTTATTATCATGTCCTGGACCAGTAATTAATTCTTTGCACGAGTTTGAAAAGGAAAATAAATGTTCATACTTTAAAAGAATTTATATTAATTAAAGTTTTGTATATGGAATCCGTTCTAAACGGTAAAAGCCGTACTTTTCAAACAATCAAACTCATATGGGTCATTTTCAAAAAATGTCGAATTTTGAAATTGAAAAATTTATTAAAAGTTACTTATTCAAACAACCTTCTACATAAGCAAATCAAAACAAACAGTACTTTAAGGACAACATATTAAAAGATGCAATCTTAATGATGTCATACAAGAATATCTTGAAACATTTTTTGATAGGTGGTACAATATTTTGTCTATCCTGTTACCATTTTCAAAAGAAATTTTGGGTTATTAAGAAAAGGTTTAGATAAAATGTTAAGCTTGTTTTACGTTACCAATTAGATGGTTTTCAAGAGAATAAACTTCTATATATATATTCATTCTGTAAAATAATAGATTATTTGCCAATTTTCTAGGTTGTACTGAAAAATGGCTCTAAAAATTGGTTTTCAAAGGTTGTAAAAATTACCACCAGTAAGGCAAGTCTAAGATAGCAATTTATATTGTTCGGCCTTTATTCACCCTTTCAAATAAACCCAACATCAAGTAAATCCCTCATAAGTTAATTTACTTTTCTCTTTATTTCGTTGGTAACAGGAACGTACGTTTCTGATATATCACTATATAAAAGTCTATCCTGTTACCTTTTTGTCTATCCTGTTACCGATATCAGTATTGCAACTGCAAATGCTTAATTGGGAAGATTAAGACGTTATAACCTTAAGATAAGTTCAAACAATGAAATATTTCATTCGTTTTCCACCTACATGTTAAGATAAAAAATTTAACGACGTTTTTGTCTATAATTGTCTATCCTGTTACTGTAACCATAGCAACCATAGTAACAGGATAGACATAACAGGATAGACAAATTTCTTCGTTTTTGATTGCTGTTGTGAAATAACTACTCCCTTTGGTGAAGTGATTATGGTTTTCTATTGTGAATTTGGTTTCCAACACGTTATTGCACTTTTTACAACCATACTGTTTGTGTAATTAATCAAAATGGTTGGTAACAGCATAGACATGAAAAAAAGTACGCTCTATTTTTTTCACTAAAAGTCTTGAAATTTCTTTTCTCTACACTGTCGTTCAAGAAACGAGGCGTTTTAAATGTAAAGATTACTTTGCATTTTTGAAATCAACACTGACTGATTCAATATTCATAGGGAGAATAATTTAACGACTGATTTAAGTAGCGGTAACAGGATAGACATGAACCTCCTGTACGCTGATTGAATTTAGTTTGTAGATAATCTGTTACATACAATGATAAAGAAGCTACGATTTTTCGTTAGAATTATAATTAACGTTCTTAAAAAGTCCCTTTTGCAGAAATTAAGGCGATCAGAAAATCGGAAAAAAAATCATTTGAAATGTGTTTTTCTGACAATGTACGCACACAAATACCCCCAAAATCGGACTTAAATGCAGTTTAATCTTGTCAAAATAGATGTAAGGTGTGTTTATTATTAATGTTCTGAATCACAAATCCGACAAGCTTTCATTTAAACCATTACAACTGAAATTTCCATTAGAAATAAAAATTTTAGCATGGGTGTACTGAAAATTCGACATTTTTTGAAAATGACCCGTATACATGTAGTTAGATGTTATTTCTCATTTTTATCGAACTTGTCCAGGAATTTTATTTTTGAGTTATACGAATATTTTAAGAAATCCGTTTTTATTAAGTTTTTTTTCTCTAATTAAAGTCGTTTTGTCCAGTTTCACAAGCCTGAAACGAATTTCAATGCGAAAATAAATTCTGAAAATGAACTTGTCTCCGTTTTCGTCTCCGTTTTTTAAAAATTATGATATTTTGGGTATAATTATTTCTAAAAAAATATGTAAGTTAGATTGTAGTAGCGAGAAATTATAAAAAAGAAGATGTGGTATGATTGCTAATGAGACAACTATCCACAAAAGACCAAAATGACACAAACATTAACAAAGAAAGACTATTTCGAAGACAGTTTATTGACACGAAATCCGTTCAAACCACGACTAAGTCTTCGTGCACAGATTTCCGTTAAGGTTAAACTGAATATTGTACATAATTGTCTTCTCTTGTATAATGGTTTGTTGAGAATAAAGATATACAAATGTAATAAAATTTGATATTCAGTCAACATTGTGTTTGTTTAAAAACTTGATTTAGATAGAGAGAGAGAAAAGAATCACACTGAAAAACAAAAATCGAACTTGTTACAGAAAAAAAACTATAAAATAATTTTCTTTATTCGTGAACTGCAAAACACAACAAATTAATGTACCCGTCATCATGAAAAATAAACTGAAAAAGCACATCGAATGAGATATATATTTTATTTTTTCTATATGCAAATTCATGTTAAAGGTAAAACTGAACTAAACAGTATTTACAATTCCTAAAAAACAATAAAGGTAATCCAATCAATTTTGTTGATTGGATAATTCATGGCTCAGTAGTTGTGTAATCAGTGACACGTGCCCTCATTATTTTATAAGAATTAACATATCTATCTAAGTTCGATTCAGGCGCTGATCCAGAGGGGGAAGGGGGTTCCGGGGGGGGTTGGAACCCCCCTTTTTTTGGCCGATCAATGCATTTGAATGGGGACATGTAGTTGAACCCCCCTTTTTTGCCCTGGGTTAGGACCCCCCCCTTTTTAAAATGGCTGGATCCGCCCCTACGATTTCAACTTCTACCAAAATTTAACTCTAAAATAAGAAGCGTATAACGAATATAAACATCCATCATGTGTGCAGATATGATTACGGTATTGGGTCCTGAGTGCACTTTGTATGTCCTGAGTGCACTCAGGGGGGCCTGAGCGGTTGTTTAGACGTACCCGAAGAATAAATCATTTCCTGAACCTAAAATACATTTATCTGTAATTAAAGAAAATTCGCCTAAAACATTCTCTCATATAAAAATTCGCCTAAAACATTCTCTCATATATTTAAACAATTAATTGTTAAATAATTAATTCAACTTCGGACTTTCTGTCTGTTTACTAATACTTTTCTTGTTCAGTTTAGTTTATACCCATAATAGATGAACGGAAATAAGTACTTTTTTTAGGAAAATTTACAACTAGATGAACGGAATTAAGTACTTTTTAGGAAAATTTACAACTCAAATTTTCAAAAACAAAATTCTACACTTTTTACCTGGATGTTTTTCTCTGTCTCGAAGCCGCAACCTTTGACCCCGTATCAAACGTAGCGACCAACACCTCACATGACGTATTCTCGATGTTGAGGTATTGACAATATACAATCACATTTATCAATATACAGCAAGTAAGTAATTTGGTGTTGAATGCCAGTAGATCAGAATTTGTTAATTGAACTTTACCTGTTTAAGGGGCACTAGCTGCCAAATTCATGTTCTTCATCGATTTTAATAAAATTCACATTAAACGTGTATATAGTGTTGAATTGTTTATTAAAATGTTGCGCACAATCCAGGGGCGGATCCAGGATTTTGGAAAGGGGGGGCGAAATTTTTTAAGATCGCCGAGCGGAGCGAGGCGAAAATTTTTTTTGGGCCCTTTTTTGGGCTAAAACATAAAATAAAGTAATATGCACTTTTTTTAAAAACCGTTCATGGCGTGGGGCATATTTTGTAGTTGCTGTAAAGGTGTTTAGGGTTGGACATTTTCGATGCTGTATTCTCCCTATTTTTTGTCTATCATATAAGAACATTCGGGTCAGACATTAAAACCCCTGCCACAAAAAAATATGCCCGTTTTATTCATCATGTTCATTTAATGCCATACAATTCTGTTGGAAATATTCATTTCTAATAGCAAAAAGGTGGACAAGATTTTTGTTTTCAATCCAGGTACGGCCAACATTTTTCATAAAGGTCACACCCAGCAGGCAGGTTGCAGTCTGGTCTTGAAAAAAAGTATTCCATATATCAGTTCGGCGAAACAGACATTCCGGTTAGACATTACGGCAAAAATCAGAGTCATTTGTTTTCTCTCAAATATCTAAGACTGTCTCCTTAAATCCATTGGTTCGTACTTAATTACGACTATCTAGAGCTTAAAACGACTGCCCCAGGGATCATTATTCAGCTATGTTATTTTAAAATAGGCTGGGGCGTTTGGGGCTTTTCGTAGTTAGATGACTCTTTTGCTGTGGAGTGAGAGTCTATAGAGTATTACTTTCTGTTTGGTAGTATAGTGAAATAGAAGTCAATACTTCGTTGCTATGAAGGTGTCATGATTGTCATCCTCACTCAGCCTGAGCATTGTGTTACTGTAATTTGACAGAGAGACGCACTGGTCGACTCCACCGTAGGGAATCACATGACTTTGATAATCAGTAAATTTCAGCAAAATATATCTTTCTAACTAAAGAATTGTCGCATAAAAATTAAATACTAGAGTACTAATTAAGGTACAAAGGAAATGGCAAAGTCTGATTAATCATTTTACCAAAAAAAAAAAAAAAATGTCCGAGCAAAGGGGGGGCGTACGCCCTCTACGCCCCCCTCTGAATCCGCCACTGCAATCTTGGCTGATATGCATAAAACCATTATATTTCATGACACTGCATGAAAAAGAAATTGACTTATCGTATAATACCAGAACCAGAGACATATATATTGTATCTAATATCTCTGCCAGAACTAAAAAATAAACTACAGTAAGTCCACATACACATAAGAGGGTATGGATGTGAATTAACAGAATAGAGAACAAAGGACAAAGAAAAAAAAAGGAATAAAGAAAAGTGAAAGAAAGAGAATAATGGAAAAAAGTGTAAGTTATTAAAAATATAACTAAAAAAAGAAGACAGAAAAAAAGACACCCCTCCGAGACGAGCCTTACATGCACTGTTATTACCTACCAAGGTTAATTTTACGGCGGCTCATTTTATTTTGGCTTAGAAATAAACATAATTGACAAGTTTCCTTCCCCTGCATTCTCGATCCCACATGTAAATAGCACGGTGATTTTCAAAAAGACATTGATACATCATTACAACACACACTTGCCGTCAGTATTTGAATATATTGATTAAGAAGGTATAGAAGATTAATGCACGCACACTATTATCCACCACTGGCCTAAATAGTTAGTCCGCAAACAACGAGGGTAATAAAAACCCAGCACTTTGAACACAGCCACCGGCATGGTGTGAATCTGAAAGCTTCCCACTATCCATTTCTACCCATAGAAAACTTTTGTCTTTCATTTATCAAAAATGAAATATGTTGATATTAATGGTATATAAGAATTATTGGGGAATTCAAACCATTCCTATTGTAAGTGATAAAACTAAATTTATATCAGGGTGATTGAAATGAGGAAAAAAAAGGGGGATCAGGAGTTCAGGGCCCCCTGTTTGGGAAAAGAATTGGTTGATTATATATGGAATCACTGAGTCATGGCAGGAGCAGGCCCCTCTTAGGCAGTCGGTGGGCCCCACTTATGAAAAATTCTGGATCCACCACTGTGGTCAGGGTGGTCTTCAGTTGTATTATCTTTTTAAAAAAAAATTACACCTGTATAGTGTATATTCTTTAGTGTAAATCAAGGGAAAATACTGTGAACTATCTGTGCATTGGGGCTTATTAAAAGGTATTTCGGGGGGGGGGGGGAAGAAAGAAGGGAGGGTGAGTCCATGGGAGGTAATCCCCACCCCTTTCAATTTGAGAATATGCTATTATCTTGTAAACGGTCCAGATCCCCATCCCTAAACCATATATATTCTTGAATGGGACGATAAAACAAATCAAATGAAATTAAAAGGAGGTCTTTGGGGGTTTCACCACTCTGTTCAATTTGAGAATGTGCTATTATCTTGTGAACGATCCAGATCCCCACCCCTAAACCATATATATTCTTGTCGGGGACAATAAAATTAATAATGAAATAAAATAAAAGTGAAGTCCCACCCCCTCTAGTTTGAAAACTTGTAAACGGTCAAGATCCCCACCCCTAAACCATATTTATATATTCTTGTATAGAACAATAAAACAAATAAAAGGAAATATAGGGAGAGTCCATGGAGTTCACCCCCACCCCCACATGTTTGAGAAACTTTTAAATGGTTGAGATCCCCTGTCATCCAGTGGTTAGGTGAAAAAATTTCAGGATCCCTGATCCCCACCGTCAAACCATATATATTCTTGTACATGTTGTATGAGACAATAAAACAAATCAAATGAATATAGGATCATCCCCTTTGTCTTGGGTTGGGAACCCCCCTTTTTAAAATGGCTGGATCCGCCCGGCATACCATCTAGCTAGCTATAAAGGCTTTAAAAATATGAAATCAAACAAGGAAATTAACAGTGTAGGCAACTGTTTTGAATTTAAAAAAAAGTCTTTTACATATATAACAATGTTAAATTTTTTGTGCATTTATTTTTGCTTATCGTATTTTCAATAATGGACAAAATTGCATGATTGAATATTGTAATTTTAGAAAAATCAGCATACATGATATAAAATGGGAAGTGGAAACTGGGAATTTGACAAAGAGACAACAACCCAATCAAAGAGCAGACAACGGCCGAAGGTCACCTATGGGTCTTCAATGCAGTGAGAAAAATTCGGCACTGGTCTTCAGCTCATAAATATGTATCAGAAATGAAAACGAGATACAGCTTTCAGTTGTATTAATAAAAACCTCACAATAAGTTCTGAATATCAGAATATACAGTATTGCAAGATTCTCTCAAAATGTACACATAGAGCTGAAAAACTGTCATGACTGTCAGTGACTGTAAAATTAATCATGCTAACATTAAAGTCCATGGAGTCCATCTTAATATGCATACTCTCGTACAAAGGAATATAAGTATGCAATAGACATCAAGTTTTCAAAAATAAGAGTATCTATGCCATTAATTTACGACAAGATCTTAATCAAGTAATAATTTCGGTTTGTTTAAATATTTCGGAGGTTAGTATGACCTCCTCTTTGGTGATGATGTTTTCGTTTTAAAGTTGGGAAAATTGTTTGTACATGTACCAACAAAAATAAAAACACAAAGTCAATCTAGAATTATGTTTTTATCATTTTTTTATGTTTAGGTTGTCAGCAAGATGAAAAGGACAAGTATGCAGTTCAAAATTCAAAATGTGGATAAGTTGAGGTTCTAGGTCTTACCTTTGCAGATTTTCATATTTTGCATGAATGAAATCAAAGGTTATATGATGGACAGCAGAGAAAGAAAAAAACAACTTTTCAATTATCCTGCTCCTGGATAAATGTAAAACATCTTGTTTTTCGGTAAGTTTTATGCTCTGTTTTGATAGTGTTAGTGCATTCATCTTTCCAGTCTTTCCTCTAAATTGTAAGTTTTTGGTGAGTGTTCACCATGAATTTCAGTAAGTAACTTGTGGATTTACATGTATATACTCAAAATTTAGTACTAATATTAATGGGATTTTAGCATGACATCCTGCCAAATGCTTGTTAATCATGTTTATGTTCCAGAACAAACAAGTATTTAGACTGTACGCTTGCCCAATTTTAAGAAGTTGATCAAGTTTATTACAAACAAATGTACAGTACAGATCAACATAACTGAAATCTTTAATAGATTAATACAAAAAGTTTAATTGCAGTTAAAATAAAAACACAGGTTTGGTCGAGCTGGTACCAGACAGTACAAATATACTTAAATGGTCTGACTGTACACATATGGTGGGACTGTAAGTTCTGGACCGTAAAAGTAACATCCGAATTACTGATATGGTCTGGAACATTTATACATGTCTTAAAATTAATATCAAACACATTGGTGTTTGATAGAACTATAATGTTTTGGGATATCAAAATCAAAAATATCCCATTTTTACTTTTAATAAAGAAGAAGATTATTGATGTATGTTTAAATGTATATTAAAATGAGACAGCAAGCCAACAACACAAAAAATAAGGATAAAACATACATATTTTTTTTGTATCAATGTTATAATTTCCAATATGTTCAAGGTATTTTTTCATTGAAATAAAACACAAATTGAAATCTGTCTGAACTTCAAAAGCTTAAAGAAATATTGTTTCTGTTGTCTGCATTTTGTATAATATATTGCAAATTCTTGTGAATAATGGAATGTTATTATAGTTGTCTAAAGTTTTAACATTGATCTTTATACTGTAAATTCATAAATTATTGTGTGCATTTATTATTGCGATTCTGTCATTTTAGACTTAAATGCAATTTTAAATTTTACGATTTTGAGAAAAATCCTGTTTAATCCATATAAAATATTTCATAATGCGAGTTTAAATTATTGCGTTTACAACTCCGTTGCATTTTTCGCAATAAAAAAAAAACTCGCATTAATTACGAATTTACAGTATATATATATATTATGTATATAACTTGGGAAAATACCCAAATGTTATAAAGAAGAATAAATTAATTGATTGTTATATGGTATTAGAATAGGAAGATGTGGTATATTGCTAATTTGACAACCCTCCATCAGAGACCAAAGGATGTAGGCCGTTAGCAACTGATGACACTGGACAACCTTTAACAATCAGTAAAATCCATATCGCATAGCTATTTTTATTGAAAATCATATTATTGCTACATGTATGAAAACAATTTTGTATAATCCATTACTTTAGATTTTATTGGTTCTTTTTCAGAAGGATTGAAATTCACCACCTAGAATAAATGGAGAAAACATAGAAACAAGACCAGAATAAATTCAAAGACAAAAGTTGGATCAGTTATTATTTTCATCACTCAGTCAATGATTTGAAGTTCTTTTAAATTCAAAAAAATATTGAAACCACAATAATGTCAAAGTTCTGTGCTGAATGTCCAAAAAGTGGACTATACCATCAAACAATGCTGGATGATAAGAAACTATTAATGTTTTGTGTTGAGGGATATTGTGAAAAAAATAGATTTACTTAAATAGCTACTAGTATGTTAAGCCTAACAATAGAGTTTTTATTGATTTCAAATCACAAATAATTGTGTTTCAAGAAAGTATTCTATAATTCATGAATAAACATATATTGATACTTACATTATCTGCTTTGTTGTTTAAAAGTTTAGTTTTGAACAGTTAAAGAACAATATGCTAAATTAACATTTCCCAAGAAAAAAAGATATTCAATTAAAAAGATTCATCTTATAATAATTTACTACCAAATAGAAAACATTGTAACATACACATTACTGTTTATTTATATCTATATATTTACAATTAGAATCCCATAGGATTTTAATTTGTCCCATGGGATATTAAAAATCCCATGGGATAATAAAAATCCCATGGGATTTTTTTTGTCCCATGGGACAACAAATATCCCATGAGACTACAATAATCCCATGGGACAAAAAAAAATCCCATGGGATTTAACCAAAATCCCATGGGATAATGGTAAATCCCATGGGATTTTGCCCTGTCCCATGGGATATTGAAAATCCCATGTTTTTATAATTCAAATTGCAAAATAAATATGAAAGTAACTGTAGAAAACCAATGAAATTATTGAATCCCATGTAATTCTGCACATTTTGGTTATATACATGATATTGTAGCTCTTGTTTGAGGCGGCGGCGGATTTGCAAATGAGTGTTTTGCAAATTAAAAGTGTCCAGTGTTGATAGTTAATAATTTAGCTTAGATAGAAAAAAAAATCAAGTATTCAGTAATGATTCGTTACTAAATCTATAACAAATACCAAAAAAATTCATATTGGCTCTTTTGATAACATTCAAGATAGATAATATACAAAATCAACGAAAAAAAACCCAGTCAATTGATTTATTTTGATATTTTAATTTTTTTTAAAATAAACATGCGGACAGACAATACACTGTCCAAAAGAAAGCACGAACAGAAAGCAATTTTCACAGAATTATGTAGAAAATAGAGGATTGAACCTGGTTTTATAGCTAGCTAAACCTCCCACTTATATAAAAGTTACACCAAATTCCATTATATTGACAACGATGCGTAAGCAAACCAAATAGACAAAATAGGTAATAATGTCAAAAAAAAAGGGAATTCCCTTCAATCAACTGCATGCGCAGATAAAGATCAACTGATGGATTGATAGCCGTTTTCTTAACGTCTAGTAACAAATATTTCATGCTTAGTCAGGAAACGAGACAGAAACGAGACAGAAATTGTGCCTTGAAGCAGAAAACCTACATTCTCTAAAATGTTATTGCAGAACTAATGAAAGATACTGTCCTAGCAGAGACATCTGAATAAACGTCCGACTTGACAAATAAGCATATTGTTTATTATAATACGTCTGACTCTACGAAGTGCAATGATGACCATGTTTTTATTCCTAGTCAACAATTGGATTTCTTATTAAGATAAGGCCTTATACAATCAAAACAGAAGAAAATAACACAATAACATTCCATTTGGAAAATCATCCAATCGGATGAAAATGTTCAATGGTAAAAAAAAACACGCTGCATCTTTCATATAGAAAGAGATGATCCATAGCTTTATTTCGCCTTCACTACTATTTTGAAGTACTTTTGGTACCTCAATGGACGTTCGTATATGGTATATGCCTATAATTTATGTGTGAAATTACTAGAAAAAGTAATAAAAAGGCCTTTCACACTTGGTTTCTTTTTCAATTATATCAAGTTTTGCTTGACTGTGAAAAAAACCCACAATTATGATTTCAATATCTGAAGGCCTGATTCAGCCGATATAATTTTAAGAGTCTCTGGATGGTAACGTAGATGATATATAAAAATTTATACAATAATCCATATATAATTTGCATTTTGTAAATCGTATATTGTTTTCTACATGTATATAAATACGATTATAATATAAGTGCACGTGGATATCCCTTGAGGGTATGAGATCAGGTGTTCGGAAAGATAAGAAATATAATAATACGTAGTTTCCACAAAACAGTTGTCTCTGTTTATTAAATAAATAGATACCATGGGAATAAATAATGTCAACTAAAATTAAGAATGCATTGATTTACATCTTATTAACCTATTTCTTCTTTTTTTTATAGCCTGTTGTTTTGTTGTTTTGTTAATTTGATAACAGAACATACTGGTACTGGTACAAAAATGTATGTATATAAATCCACAAAAGGTACCAGCATTCATCAGTGACGCTCGAACAAAAAAAGTAAACCAGGCGAAATAAAATATGAAGTTGAAAAGCGTTGAAGACCTAAAATTCCGGAAGGTTACATGTATGCCAAATACAGCTACAATAATCTACTCCTGGAGAAGAAAATCCTAACTATTTCGAAAATTTCAAAGTTCCCAAGTCAGGAGCCTCTGGCCTTTGTTAGTCTTGTATTATTTTAATTTTAGTTTCTTGTGTACAATTTGGAAATTAGTATGGCGTTCATTATCACTGAACTAGTATATATTTGTTTAGGGGCCAGCTGAAGGACGCCTCCGGGTGCGGGAATTTCTCGCTACATTGAAGACCTGTTGGTGACCTTCTGCTGTTGTTTTTTTCTATGGTCGGGTTGTTGTCTCTTTGGCACATTCCCCATTTCCATTCTCAATTTTATTGTACACTATAGTATTGTTATCCGTTCATGAATAGTTATGTCGTCTTTGTCTATATATATAGATGTACAATATATAGACATAGATGACATAAATATAAAAGTGTAACGAAGCCTGAACGGTATAATTATATAGATGTACAATATATATAGTTCAAGCTTCGTTACACTTTTCTATTAACGAAGAAGGCTATATATGAATTGCAGCAAATAAACTTGCAATCAGAAAATTCGAATGGCGATTTGATTAATAGATGATCTCACTGTCTAACAAGCTGTGTGCAAGTGAAGCGTTGACAGTCGAAAAGTGTTAACTGTCAACCGAATTTGCGACTTATATAAAGCTGTTTGCTGTAATAGAAAATGTAACGATGCCTGAATAATATATAAAGTACGTAACATCTAAAGCCATAGACAACACGAACACACGTTATATATATATATACAAAACTTAAGAGCATTTACATTCTGAAGCTTCGTTAAATTTATTCGCTTTACTGCGCATTTAATAACAGGTAGTACTTGAATTGAAGTAGAAGAACTGGAGGCTGAGATGGAACTATATTTGGGGGATTTGTGTGTACTTATGTAGCCTTTCCAGTAAATATCAACATAGAAAATGTTAAAGTCATACATGTATGAAACCTCAAAGTAAAAAAAAAATATGCATATGTTTTTTTTTTTTTTATAACTAAATGGATAGTTTTCATTATACAACTTATGTACGTTTTAAGAAAAATTCTTTAATTTGTCCACATTTAAAGAAATTTACTTATTTATAATTGCTTGCTTCCAGGAATCAATTCGCCCACATATTTTCCGTATGCATAGTGACCTGAGGTGGCCCTCCTCGTAAAAATCCAGTGATCGCAATACGCATGGATCCGTCATTAAAATAAACAATTATCTGATTGTACATGTTAAACAAGTGCTCAATGTCCATGCTTTTTGTTATTTGTTTACTATAAGGTGACAATCGGTAATTTTCGGCTTCAGAACACGGCATTAAATGAGCAGCCATATTTGTTAAATCATAACAGACAGAGAGAAAAAAAATTGACTATCATACGATATATTTGCGTAAAAAATGATAAAATCCTGCACAAAAGACTAAGTTTATTATATATACATGCATTGGTTCAAGAATTTGATAAACATTATTTTTCACCACTCAGTTGTTTCTAATGACTTTAATCATTACATTTTACAAAAGAGAGGCGACATATTATACCAAATGGATATTCAAACCCATTAGTAAAAAAGGAACTGGCTATGTCTTGGCAAAAAAAAAACAAAAAAACAAAAAAACGAATCAAGTTTGACGACTAACCACAGTGTATATTATATAAAACAAAACACACAATATTAAATTGTTCCATTTACTCTCATGACCTTTAAATTTCATATACAAATACAGATTCTAGATTTGATATTGGTCGATACTAAAATTCTTGGATTATTGATGAACTTTCCACGGTTTACTGAAATTTTACATAAATAAATAATAAGCATGCTAGAGTAATATTTCTATTTCTAGATTGTATGTCTTTAAAACGGCATATCTATCACTGTGTTATTGGTGATATCAGGTAAAAGAGAATCTCCTAAATATTTTATTGAATTTCCAAATACAATAACAGAAACTTGAGAGCCAAGTGATTAGAAGTGTGTCAACAGAAACATCAATAAGTTCTTTGATCGCCTGCTCACTGACGATACCCGATTAAACGTTCCATTGATTTCAGACAGTTTAATTTAATTGGTGTGCTTAGAAAAACAAAGAGCAGTAATCTCGCATTGATATCGTCTGTCATGTAAACAATACGAGATTTTATTCTAACATCTTATTTTGTACATGTTACGGCTATTTCAAAACGTAGTATTTTATGCCCCGCAGCTGAAAGTTGATGGGCATATTGTTTTACTCATGTCCGTCCGCCATCCCATTATGGGTAGATAGTTATTCTAGATAACTGTAACTTCTCTTACAGTTTGAATGCTAGGAAGTTTTTTCACTTTGCTGACTGTGTATAGATATAAGATGGGGTTTATGTTTGTACATATATTGAAGGTGTGTATGTTGCTTATTCTTTAGTTTTCTATGCTGTGTCATGTGTACTATTGTTTGTTTGTTTGTCTTTTACTTTTTAGCCATGGCGTTGTCAGTTTCTTTTCGATTTATGAGTTTGACTGCCCCTCTGGTATCTTTCGTCCCTCTTTTGTCAGGATTTTGTTTTTATCAATATTTGCTCTTTTTGGGAGATAGTTGAAATTATTTGTAAATGATATTTTGCATCTGCGGGGGCATTATTTGAGTCTCCCAGAAATAATAAAGTCAAGACACTTTTTTTTTTATAGAAAACTGTAATATCAGATTTGAAATCAATCATTCGGCAATCCTCGGTAGAATCCGCTACTCTCCTTCTATCATTAGAAAAGAGTACGGAATCGGCCGAGTTGAGACGAATGGAAATCAATGTTACCGTCTGAATGGATGCAAACATGCATTTGAAACGTTTACAGATAAAACAAAAGATGCAGAACTAATATCTTCAGCAGAATAAAACGTTTCACACTGTCTAACAAAACACAGAAACCTCCCTGAAGATACTCTCTAACAAAACACAACCAATTACCAGACGATACTCTCGAACAAAAACAATAACCTCCCGGAAGATTATCCGGTATAACCATTCTTAATCACTGTCTCTTTGTTATGCTAATGTAATACTTTTGCTGTTGTAGTATTCCCTTTCTGAACACTATTAAGATATCTATAATTCAAAAACTGTCTTAATGTGTAAAAGACCCGTCTAAATCTTATTTTATATAATATATATATATATATGCAACTGTGATGATCGCTATTCAATATACAATTTTATGCAACCCTGGAGTGTCTTTTATCCTTTTTTTTATAAGAAATTGTTATGTCCTATGTATTCATTAAAATGTACTTAACATTCAATAAATTATTTATCATTACTGTAAAAGAATGCAGACCATACCAGAACTTTTACAGTTTTTCCATTTGTAAAGCGATCGAAAAAAGGCAACATATATGATTAATTTGTCGGTAGATTGTTTGTAGCTTAGTCTCCAGTGGCAAATATCTCATGTATCTTGAGGACGATATCTTTTTTTCACATGTATATGTAGTTTCAATTACTGAGGTAGAAGGTAACACACAGTATTATATATAAAAGTTTAAAGACATTTGCAAGCTTATATGAAACATAAATAATTCAGGTTTAATTGGTAGATTGTGCTTAAGTAAAAGTAGTCCGTGCACGCATGTTGCTGCTTTTTAGAAAAACACTATCTTAATTTGGTTGATTGAATTTTTCCATTTTTACACTAAATAAACTTTCCCTTGATAACAATGATCACGAACCATTTATTGGTGTTAGGATCAGATCTAGTTTGGTTTGGAGGCCAAGTTATCATAAAATTGAGAATGGAAATGGGGAATGTGACAAAGAGACAACAACCCGACCATAGAGCAGACAACAGCAGAAGGTCACCAACAGGTCTTCAATGTAACGAGAAATTCTCGCACCCGGAGGCGTCTTTTTAGCTGGCCCCTTAACAAATATATACTGGTTCAGTGATAATGAACACCATACTAAACTTCAAATTGTACACAAGAAACTAAAAGTTAAAATAATACAAGACTAACAAAGGCCATCTTTATTTTTGTTCTAACCGCGAAGCCAATGCAACTCAAGATCGCTTCGTGTCAGTGGACAATACTTTATCCATAAAATTTCCTGTTTCAGAATTTGAGGAATATGGTTATTTGATTATTCATATACCGGAATATGTATTATTTAACGTCCCGTAATTGGTCTAAATTTTGTTTAAACGACGTGTTGTTGTATGCTTTAGAAAATGTTATTATATTCCAAATGTTTAAGATCCTAAAAATAAGGCGAACGGTTTTGTATTATTCATATGGTACGGAAAACCTTGAGAATTTATAAAGTAAATTTTCTAATCCATGTATAAAATGAGATATTGATATTTTATAGTGTGTCTTTCTATGTTGTGATGTTAAACTATTGTTTCGGGTAAGGGTCAAGGTTGATACCTATTAAATGCTGCAGGTGTTTGCTTTTTTCCTAAGGAACCTGAGGTTCAGTTGTTTTTTGTTGATGTGGTTCATAAGTGTTTCTCGTTTCGCGTTTCTTATATATAGATTATCCCGTTGGTTTTCCCCTTTTGAATGGTTTTATACTAGTCATTTTTGGGCCCTTCATAGCTTACTATTCGGTGTGAGCCAAAGCTCCGTGTTGAAGACCGTACTTTGGCCTATAATGGGGTTTCTTTTACAAATTGTGACGTGGATAGAGAGTTGTCTCATTGGAACTCATACCATATCTTCTTAAATCTATATAACCACGGGCACTTGTCTCAGAAATTTTCCCCCATTTACCTGTGTATATAACATCGTATTTTCGTTCAATTTTCAATTATAAAATATTATTTTTTTTTTTGGCGTTTAACGCACAAGGACATTAGAATTAAACATTTATGAGATCTTTACAAGATAAGGAAAATAAAATAAAACCAGTTGTAGCAACGAGTTAATAAATGGAATTGATTCAACCTGTATTTGTACAAAATAGAAATGAAGAAACATATAGAATTGATTTGAACTATGAATGTATCATATCATTAATTTTATATATTCAAAATTAATGTACATGTACTTGTTAGATACCTATTTCGAAATCGACAGACTCTTGGGGATAATTCTAAATGGTTGTCTGTCCAAACAATTATCATATATGGTATACCTACACTGGTAGATAACATTTTTTTTCTTATATGGTTTTCGTATATAAAAAAAAAGAGAAGATGTGGTATGATTGCCAAAGAGACATCCCACGATCAGAGACCAAATGACATAGATTTTTACAACAATAAGTCACTGTACGGCATTCAACAAAGAGAAAAAAAGTCACACCTCAATCATGTTCCTCCCCAAAAAACTAAGCAGACAAAAACAACCCACAACCCACAAACTCCATATTTTGAATCTAAGATTGAACAGTAACACTACAATAATCAGGTATGAAATCGGACACCCCAGAAGGATGTGTAAACTTAAACAAGATTTACATATATAAATACTACCTCCATTTAGAAACTAAGATATTCAACAGCAAGTAGCTAAATTTTTCCTCAAGTCATTCCTATTTCCCCCAGATTGACTTCCGTATATTTCACATGTATTTATCTTAACCGCTGTGGTCAGCATAACACGTATATAAGCGGGAGACAGCATGACACGTCCAAGCAACATTATTTAGGAACATGCTGTAAAACTCAATTTTAAATTACCCCTTATTTCACAAAGCAGTAGCAGTAGCAGCCTAGTGTTACATCTGGTTCCTATATATGTTAAATGAATTAAATTATGTGAACTGATACGTTTCTAAAATTCTTCTCGACATGGATATACACAAAGTATTCAATATTTTTGTTTATGGTAATAAACACACTGTATAACCTGATACTTTTACGGCAGATCCGATGAGATCTTTATTTTAGATTGAAAATCAAATCAATTGTTTTTGCTATCGTGTAAATCAGAATTTTGTCTGCCGTTCTTATTGTTATCATGGTTATGTAAAACAATGGATTTTGCAATGGTTTCAAACAGATTTTTATCTGTGTAACATGTTGCATCTACAGCATTCGTCACAACTCGGCCGATTCCGTACCTCCACCGATTGAGAGAACCGGAGTCAGCCGAGGTTGCCCGATTGACATCGCCAAAACAGATTACTGGTGGAAAGATGCGATCATTAACACATCATTAAATCTATCTTTATGGCATCAGTAAATCTGATCTGCATGCATGCATGCTTATATTATTAACCATTTATTAATAAAAGCATAATTATGTAACATATACCATTGTGATGAAAAAAAATACAATCAAGCAACACGTGTCTTACCTAATTGGTCTTCTTAACATGCAACTAGTAAAATTATCATAAATAAAATTGTTTTCATGTTGACAGCTTGTATTAATTTTGTACAGATTTAGTATATGAAATAATGGTAATTGGCAGTGGCGGATCCAGAACTATCATAAGGGGGATTCGCTGACTGACCTAAGAGGGGACCCGCTCCAGTCATGCCTCAGGGATTCCCTATATAATCAACCAAATTTTTCCCCAAATAAGGGGGAGCGGGCTACCAGGACCCCCCCCCCCCCCCGATCCGCCTATTATTGGGAAATGACAGACAACAACATTTTGAAACCTGTTGTCATAATTTTATGTTGGCCTCTGTTAAAACCTTCCTTGTTTAAAATTTGTATAACATAATTCGCCTTTTCTTCTGGTCCTTATTTTGAAACTATGAATTGATACACTTAATAATTCAAATGGAATCAACAGCTTGTATTCATTTCGTACAGTTTCACTGAGTTTGATAAAATTAATTAAGGGTATCAGTCTAACGAAATTGAAGAATGGAGAGTAATGGGATGGGATGGATACTTAAGTTAGACAGCAATGTATAACACAACCCATTGCAAACTTCATACAGTCTTTTCAAACTGAAATTATTAGTTTTGGAGGTACAAGGACATTTATTGGCTAAGTTACCTAGTGAATAATAATTGATATATTTAGAAACGAGAAAAAATAGAGTTTGTTCCCCAAATAATTAGTTGTCCATAAGTGAAAAGACGCCTGACCGATATATTATAGTAGTCGATATTCAGGGATCCATCACAAAACACTTGGTATGGATCTATTCTCCATACCAAGTGTTTTGTGATGGATCCCTGAATATCGACTACTATAATATATCGGTCAGGCGTCTTTTCACTTATGGACAACTAATTATAATTTTCGTATTGTTATTTTTTTATATTGTCATACATATACGAGAAAAAATCGAATTAGAGTGTTACCTAATGAACAATAGTTGTTGAAGTGACAAAGTTTTAATGGGTTACATTCTTATCATATGCAGACATAAGTAATGATTCTGATTGTATATATAAAAAAAAAAAACAGCAGATAATGCTATTACAAATCTAAAAGCAATCTAGCCTTCCCAGCTTCCCAGTTAGTAAACTATTGAAAAAAATAGTTGTTTTCAACCATAACGTAGTATATATAAAATGATATTATAATATGGTATGATAGCTAATGACAAAACTCTTCACAATAAACCAAACGACACAGAAATTAACAACTAAAGGTCACCGCACGACCTTTAACAGTGAGCAAATCCCATACCACAAAGTCAGCTATATAATAAAAGGTAGATAGGAGGGTAGTAATGCCTTTACCGTCAGGCTCAAACGGTCATTTTCAGCTACCATTAGCGTTAAATTGGTTAAAATTTTACCGTGAATCGTCAAAATAGCCGTATCGTGATTCGTCAAATGTGTCAAATAATTATCGTTATCGTCATTTTCGGGAAAAAATTAACGTGATTCGTCAAAATCAGTCAATTTGTTTTTTAACGTCTAAAATAAAATGTACATTTTATTGTCATGCACCAAAAATTACCGTTAACGTTATTTGGCCAGAATTTTTACCGTTTTTCGTCATGAAGGTACCCCCATTACTACCCTCAGATAGGTTTATTATAGGTTTACATGTTACACTTACCTCTAAATCAACAGCCTGTCCAGGTTTGGGTTTGGAGCTGAATTTCCTTTCGGAAGAACTCTTGACTGTCACAGACGTTGAAGCTGAATTCATGTTCTCTGTTTTTATCAATGAATTGTAATGCTATAGTATTAGTATTTTTTGCTTAGATATCTATCCATCAAAATCCACTCACACTAAAATATTTGCAGTATATATTTGAATGAATACTGGGAATTAACAGACACATTAAGTCAATTCTAAGCACTTATGACCTCTTTGAACTTGCTCTTTTAAAAGTCCGATATATTTATTCCAAGCAAACAAGTTTGTCCACTTAACCTAACATACATATAGTCTTTTCTATATCGCATAAACTAAGCAGAGACGTGTCGAATGAAAATCCAATTTGAACGTTCCAATGTAATCAACCATACAAAAGCATTAACTAGCTTTATCATTCAATACATATTCTCTAATGTTTTATTCTTTTTCGGATCACTGTATGCACTAGTAAACCATTTTAGACACCAATAAACCCAAGAAAAATTATAATGGTAAGTTACAACTCGGGTACAAACACGAGTAAAAATATCGCATTTCCTAAAACACCATGCAATGAATGATTAATACGTATATAATCGACAACGTGAAGCTGTTAACACTACTATAAATACTAACAATCACCTTTAGATAATAGTACACGAAGATCCAATGTTCCAAAGAAATATTATAATGGTAAGATACAACGCGGCCGGGTACAAACACGTGTAAAAATCTCTCATTACTTAAAACACCATGAAATGAATCTCTAGTAGGTATAATTGACAAAGTGATGCTGTTAACACTACTAGATACTAACAAACACCTTTAGATAATAGTACCACACGATCCAATCCGGATTGCTATTAGTAAGTAATTATGTAATATTTATTATTTATGAATTACCAGTCCTGTATAAACATCGTTGATTCTGTCAGAATAATAGATTGACAATTTGTTCATAATTGGTTCATAAATCCAATCCAGAATAGGAAACTATTTAATTTTCTCAATTATGTAGAGTTTTCACGTCAATGGATTGAAAGGTATAGCTCGTTCATTATTAATTATTTTGTGTCCCTGAATGTGTGTTTAGTTGATGGTGACACAGTTTTAGTGTTTGCCATTTGGAATAGTAAAAATTTGATTTTTAATCTACGATTCTTCAAAGTTCGCAACTATAATAATATTGGATATAAATGAAATCCAATAAAAACAATTCTTCAAAGTTCACATTTTTAATAATATTGGAAATAAATGAAATCCAATAAAATCCAATAATTATTAATATTTCATGGTTATTGCATATTAAATTACAAATATCCGACTGATATTGAATATATTTCATCAATACATTTGAAACAGACAATGAAAGCACTTTTTTTTTCTCTGAGCGATTTTCCAAAGACCACTTCAATGATCTCTAGTAATCACGAAATGATTATTTGAACTAAATTAATTACTAAGTCAACAATAAACAGAATAATTAATGTTGATTGATCACGAACGTTTTTAACTATATCATATATAAAGACTACCACCACAACTCCCAAAGTGCAATAAAATATAAATGGATTTTTCTTACATTGAAATATATAGAGCGTTTAAAACACAATTAACACCAGTATAATACGAACATGCCATGATCGGATAGAGAATATATAGTCTAGAGGTCTATACACAAGGTTAAGGTATTTGATATGGGATAGAGAATATAGAGGTCTATACACAAGGTTAAGGTATCTGATATGGGATATAGAGGTCTATACACAAGGTTATCTGATATGGGATATCAAAAAGGTGCGAAATATACCAGAGGGACAATCATACTCGATATACGAAAATAAACAGGCAACAACATGGTTAAAATAAGAAGGAAAAAAAAAAACAGGCAAACAAACAATAGTACACAAAACACAACAAAGAAAACTAAAGACTGAGCAACACGAACCACACCAAAATATGGGGGGTCATCTCATTTGCTCCGGAAGGGTAAGCAGATCATTATCTACATATATCTGTCTCACAATATAGAACATCTACAGATTATGCTCGATATTTGAATTTAAATCAAAGAGCTTATATTGTTTGACCTTTCAAATCACCAAAGAAATAAATAAAGGTAATGTCCTTTACTAGCTACCACTTCAGGTAGAACAGACAATAGTGCAAATTGAATTGTCATAACATGAAATTCGTTTTTTTTTTACCTAATTTATTCGATTTCTGCAGGAATGGATACGCCTTCAGGAGAGTTATTGTACAAGATTGGAACATTTTCTTGTCTTTCTATTGCCAATTAATTCTATAACTTCGATTCAAGTACATTTTTAAAGAGACAATTTCAATCAAGATTTTAATTAAATATGGCGGTTTCAGTAAGGAATTTAGGATTTTCACCGAAGATATAATCCCATTTCGCTACCCCTTCGGACATTTCGTTGTAACATTCTACTCATCTAGCTTAAACTGGACTCCTGCAGTTGCTTCGCTCTTAGTGTGTGTCGAAGTATAAATTAGCGGGTGGCCAGTTCATATCTAGCTGTGCAATAATAAAAGTGTAACAAACATCGGAACAGTAACGAGTTGTTTTGGCAATGAAACACACAACAATATACGGAATGATGATCTCTTAATTCGATTTAGATTAATGACAGATGTCGACATGTAAACATTACACGAACGTCCTAGCACGCAGACGGTCATCAAAGACAAATTATGTACTCCTAGCATGATGAATCGCAATCTTTTTTTGTATTATTATTAGCACGATGGCCTTGAATGCAATATGTTGTGGGGTTGATTCGATACGTTATGGAAATAGGAAATTGATCACTATTAAAAACAAGTAGCTCATTAATTTTCTTCATTGGCGCATCGAATGTCGAAATTAGTTTAGTTGCTCTACACTAAATCAGTATTCTTAAAGATAGAACATACATGCTAGTAACTCGTTTTTCCAAACATTGTACTTTAAAATGCGTAGGAGAAAAATGCTCCGTGTTGAAGGCCTTTAATGGTTTAAAATTGTGTTATACTTATAAGTTACTGTAAAATCTTAAATGTGTTTGGTTCAAATATATCGTGTACTTTATTTGTTCCTTGGATGTACTTTTTATATGTGATGCTTTATTGAAATCATCTACAACTGTTTTAATATTCAACTATTCACTTCCTTAAGTCACCTAAAAACCAGACAGACAAACAAATACACTTGAATAACTTTGCTTTTGGAAGTACACTAAAAGACCTTACAAATGTCAGCTGCAATGTATCGCACTGTTTCGTCAGAATAAAGATTTAACACCAAAACATTCCACAACATAATAATCATACTTCCTGATTCATAAAGTACGTTTTTTGTTATTATATAATGTTATAATTGATAGAATATTCTGTAGAGCACTGGTTGTCTCGTCTGTAGTATTCTTTGACACTGAGGTATTGTTCAAGTTTATAGACTTATTTTCTGAAAGCCTCAAAAGAGGACACAACATGATCCGAGACATACCATAGAAATCTGAAGAAAATCGAAGTTGTCTTTTTCCTTTCTCAAAAACCCTAAGCAATTTTATATCAATATGTTGTTGTCAAAGAGTAAATTTAAACCAACATATATCTCAAACTTAATGCATAATGGAATTTTCGCTCATCTTGAGAGTGCAACTAAACTTAGATAACTTATCGAAATCGTCTTTTCGTTTCTTCAAAACCATAAGCATGGCCACATAGGGGATATTTTCAATCAAACTGGTCAATATTTCGGTAAGGCTTTTGTCCAAGAAAACCTGAGTAAATTTAATTCAGCATATCTCAAACTTAAGACTTCATGGAAGACCACCCTCATGGAAGTGTCGCTCTTCCAGAGATATGTGCGATAAAGTGCTGCTTTCCAATACGGTTAAAAATGGGATCTTTGTTGCACGTCAATGCGAACTTTAATTTACGAAACCAAGTCATTATTCATAATGTTTTGTAGATGAGAGGCAAAATAAAGCAAAGGGACGTTCAATGTTATAAACCGAAACTGACAGACAACACCATGTCTGAAAAGTCGAAATGACGAAAAGACGAACTGTAGTACAAAAAAACATAGATAACTAAAACAGTACGAAACCCAATACAAACCGAGGGATTGGAACCAGGTTCTCTGGTCCTCATGTGATACCTATTGATTGGCTCTTGCAAGTTTAAAACCAGTTTAATGATCACTGGTACCGAAAATGATTTTTCTATCTATAAAGGTATCATCTTATTCGAATTTTAGACAGATAATTGTCTTTTAATTTTTAGCAATCTGCTCTACTTCTATCACCCATTCATGTTATGAAATACCGCTTGAAACAAAATGTTTCATGTATACGTGATCATAAGACGTCGTAATGCTCCTTAATGAAGCACACACACACATCTTATTTATCTGTTTTTTTTTTCTGTTCCCATACAGAAATTTACAATGACAAATATGAAGTTAGTATGGCAAACATGTACATAACGAATACTAGTACTAAGCCAAAGAACGAAGTGTTTCAAGCTAGAAATTTCGTGAAAAACGTGTCTGTGATATCCCCCAAATACTCCGTAGTCACAGTTATCCATATAAGCTCTAGATTAGCGAACAATAAATTGCCATCGAATTCCACATTTTTTGTTTTCCTCAGAGAGCGAAACTAAAAATAACATTCATTATATCGTTTCTTGATTTATCTATATACTTTGGAAACTGACAGATTTTACTTAGTAAGTAATTCATGCTTTGGGTAATCAATTCAATAATGGATCCTTGTTATTTATCACACAAAGTTCATTGGAAAGTAAAGGCTTTGGGTCCGTGCTGACTCGTCATTTAAAAACTTCAGCATTTGTCAGCATTTAAAATGAAATGTCATCTATGTTTTTTTTTACTTGTAAACACGGTTTTTAAAATCATGAAATATTCATAACGCCAAGCTTTACCCATTGCAAGGTATGAATTGTTTTTGGAAGTTTGGTATTTTTTGTTGATACAAATTTATTCATCTGAAGCTCTCTTCTTAAGGAAAGCTCAAATCTAATTGCTTCAAAGCCATGGATGTATAAATACGTTGAAACATCACGAGCTATATGTAAATGATGACAGGACATTGATTCAAGGCATCGAAAACTTCCTGTTCATTTCATAACAATGATACCAGCCTTTTTTATGGGCAATGTTGGTAAAACTTTAGCATGTAAACTGTGCAAAACATTCAAAATCATTTCCCAAGATCTGTACTTGCATGATTAACACGACGGGTGCCACATTTGGAGAAGAATCACCGCCATTTTTTTTGTGATCTTCGAGTAAAGCTTACTTAATTTATTCTTCTTTCCGTCGTTTTTCATTTTCTTTATACCCTGACAGTATTAGACCCCTTTTCTATTATGATTAGTTTATGATCCGTCTCTTTTTTCGTTTTTCTTTAAAGTGTTGTCGGTGTCTTCCGTCGCCTTTTTTTCAACACATGTGATTTTCCTGAATTATCGCACTGAAAATCCCAATTGTTATCACGTTTTGTTAAGATTCTTATCCAAAAGATGTTTGTTAATTGCCAACTGGGACTTTTACTAGAATAAATTGGTCCCGGTTGCCTCGCATATTTTTCCTAATCATAACACGAACGATAATCAATAATTTCTAATTAGTAGGTATGCAGTAGTAATTATATCTCTAATCCCTGTCTTATACGTCATAACTGTACATAGACATATATGTAAGACTATTGCACTGGATAACCATTGCTAATCTATATACAAAAAGAGGAATGATTATTTTTATTCAGTTGTGTGAATAAGAGGAGATATGTACATGTAGTTTATATTTTCGATTTGAGACACGGACGTCGATCTGAGTGTAAGGAGTATATAAGCACAAACTTCGAAATAGCAGCAATGAAATCTTGTTTGTATCTTTTAAATGCCCAAGGCTTCTCGGCAAATGTATACAATACCATGTATCAACTTTTAACGCTATGTCCCGCTTTCTTCACTTTCACATTTGCATGTAAAGTACACGGCGATATTTCTATTTATTTTGGCATATATTCGGAAAATCTAACATCATAGTTTAAAAACATGTCTACTTAGATTCAGGTTAATCTAACCACGACTTCATTCTTAACTACCTAGCCAAACATTTTAACCAACGTAGAACTAAAAAACAGACACCCATTGCGTTATTGCATCTGCCTTACCGATAGCTGGTAGTAGAGTCGGTAGAGGAAATTTTGGCTTGCTTGAACCCATGTTAAAACCCGACGCAATGTGTCGGTCTAGTCACAGTAACGGTGATGTGTTCAAAATTTAAACATATTGTCGTTCTGAATATGCAAATAATATTTACCCCTGGATGATAAGGACAATCATTAACTGTCCTCTGTAAAACAAAAATTCTTTATCCTACAAACCAAAAAATACACCAAATCAATATGGGATCACAAAAAAAAAAAATTGAATATGATATATTTGTCATATTCAATAAGTCACTAGATTATTTGCGCATGTTGTATTTGCAATCTGCTGATACATGCACTATCAATTACTTTCAAAATGAATTATTATGTGCTGATACATACATGTGCTTGATTATAGGCAATGAAGACAATCGCTATTATCGAACACGTTTATGAAATAAAACACAGTTGATTACCTGGTGTTGATGGGAATATCAATCACACATTAATTAGTCAGTGTCTAATCAGAAGACCTATTCTATTTTTTCTATAGAAGAGTTACAAAGCGCCCTAAGAAGCTGAACAGATGTTTGACGTTTTTCTGCTTCCAGCGTTCTGATGAAAATTTTTATTCTTATAATTTGAAAGGATGAATTGGTTGTTAAGATGCAGGGAATAATACTAAATACTTACTAGGGGTGGTTACCGTGCAGTGACAAATATTACATACATATTGGGACGGGAGCCATTTAAAGTAATATGAATATGAACAACCAAATTTTGACGTGATTTTCGCTAGTTATAGTCAACATGAATACAATTATGAGCACATATCCTGACTCCGAGCCGACCAGTCTTTACTCCAACGGTCCGATTGCTAAGATGTTGACGCAATAAATATCTATCTTCAAATCTTTCTCAGGAGCGGATCCAGTCGTTTGTAAAAGGGAATTCTAACTTTAGGTTCCATTCAACTGTTCAAAGGCATTGATTATCTAAAGAGGAGTGTTAAAACCCTGGACCCACCCACCTTTTGGATCCGTCACTGTTCTACGTTGGCAGTCGACCACTGAACAGGTTTAAATTGGTGTTTAACTTTTTTGTGTCTTAAATTTGTTTGTCCTCAAAATACACATAATTTTCACTAAACTATAGATAATTCTACACATGAAACAGATTTCTCGTTGGCACACATATGCTTTATATCCTTATTTGTATAAAGAGAATGAAATTTATACATGTAGCTGTGAATTTGTCTGAAAACGAATCGAAAGGCTTACTTTTTTATCGTTGCTCTTTTTCATGTAACATAATTGGATTTTTAATTAAATATAAACTGAAATGGTTGAAGATAGCATATTGAACTTTTTTATATATATTTATATCTTTTTATATGTCAATTTCTAGAGGATATCTGCCAAGTTCGCCATATACCATATACAATGGTATAGAAGATTTTAAATGTAAAAGCAATTCGCCAAATGTTAGGTGGACTTTTTCGACTATTTCGTTATTGCTGAAACCCCATACTTCGCACCCATATAATAAAATAGGCTTTATCATTTTATCAAATAATTCTAGTTGCGTTTTGATTAAAAGTCCGTGGCTTCTGCTTAATTTTAGAACCTCGTAGAAAGCCTTCGTAGCTTTATTAGCTATGGACTGTTTCGCTTTCTTAAAATTCCCACTTCTAGCTAAGTCTATCCCTAGGTAATTAAAACTATTTACTATTTCCAAGGATTTGTATAGTAAGTCTTACTATACAAATACTTGCTATTTCTAATTCTGTTCCGTTCAAATTGTAAGTTAGGTTTCTTGGAAGTGTTCCTATAGAAAAAACATGATTTTACTTTTATCTGCATTTACTTTCAATTTCCATAAAGTAAAATAATCTTGAAATGAGTCAAGTTGCCTTTGGAGATCTGCAGCTGATTCAGCCATTAGCACAGTATCATCAGCATATAAAATTACAAATAATTTCAAATAATATTATGTATAAAGTTTGATTTCAATTTCGTAAGATATCGTTTGAAGACCATCTAAGTTACAGTTTGATATATATGACTCGAGGTCGTTCATAAATAAGGCGAAAAGAAATGGAGATAAATTTTCCCCTTGGCGTACCCCGTTACTACACGGGAAAAATTCTGACTTACAATCATTATAAGAAATACAAGACTTTGTACCGTTATACATATTTACAATTATATTATACATGTTACCGTTCATATTATTCACTAGCAATTTGTACCATAGTCCATCCAGCCAAACTTTGTCGAAAGCTTTTTCAAAATCAATAAAAGTGTAAAACATTTTTTTCTTTTTGTTTTTTAGAATTTCAAAAAAGTTAAAAATTATTAACAAATTATCGGTTTTTGAATAGCCCTTATCAAATCCACATTGATTTTCGTTCAAGATAAGAAATTCGTCTGAGAACTTACTAGTTAATCGCTCACTCAAAATTGCAGTAAAGAGTTTCCCGAGGCAGCTTAGAATTGTGATTGGTCTATAATTTTTTGGGTCCATTTTGTCACCTTTGTTTTTGAAAAACGGTTTAATTTTTCCAATCAGCCAACAATCTGGGACAACACATGTTACATAAATGATATTAAATAGTTGTTCGTAAATATCTAAGAATATTTTTTCTGTTGACTTGATATATACTTATTTACAATCAAATCTTTTTGCTTGTCATTTGGTTCCTCGTTAAAAGCTTTAAAAAATTCAAAAAGTTTTTCCATGTGGTTGCTCCCGGTTTTTCCAATTTTTTAATAGTTTCCAGAATTCTTATGAATTATTTGATTTTAAATTTTAAATTTGCTCAACTTTCTTTTGTGATCAAGAATAGCTTGATCCATAACTTTTTTATGTCTTTTTTCAGCTAGTTTCAAGTCTTGAGAATTTTTATCTGTTCTATTTGTTTTGAATTTTCTTTTACGTTTTCTGAAATTTTGTCTCTCAAAGTGACAGTCGTCATTAAACTATTCTTTTTTTTTCAATTTTCCAAGTTTATTTTTACATTTTCCCTTAAAATTCAAAAATTTACAAGTTCCTAATGTGAATTTCGCAGATTTACAGAATATTCAACACAAATGGTCTAGTAAGGTATTAATTTTTGTTTTATCGACTGACGAGTACTTTTTACTAAAATCTAGGTATCCACTTTCAACTTCGTCTATTAGTATCTTTAATTCATCAACTTTGCCTTGTTCAATCTGATCTTTAAATTCATGACATTTTTTATTATCCGATTTCTTAATTTTTTCAGAAAATGTTTGACAATTGCGATTTCCCCCCGTTTCCTCTGCATTATCCAAGGATAACCCCGACAATGAAATTGCTAGTGCACAATGAACATCTGAATAAAAATGACTAAAATCAAGTACAGAAAAATTTCTAAAATATTTCAATAAACTTATACAATAATTTACAATGCTAGCATTTTTACATGTTAACTTTCCTGTCATTCTGTCTTCACCTATTCTACCATTTACAATAAATAAGTTATTTCCTTTGCAAAAATCTAAAATTTTGTTTCCGTACCTGTTCTTATAGGGTCTAAACTACATGTATTTCTTTTTCGTGGTATATTAAATAAGTCAAGCGTTAGAACATCGTTTTCTACAAAATTCGCCGCATTGTTTCCATGCATAAAAAATTTTCTTTTGAAAGGAAAAAATCATTGTCGTTGGCCGTTCGTCCGTTAAAGTCTCCAATTAAGGCTACGAATTTGTAATTTTGTGAGTATTTTGTATACTCGTTCTCAATTTGACTAAATGCATCATGTGAAGAAAGCGCAGTATATTCAAGGGGTATATATACTATACCTAAAACAATATCTTGATCTAAATTTAAAAGGTCAGACGAGACTTTAAACCAAAGCACGTATTTACAATGTGTAGGTAATGGTTTTATTTTACTTGCTTTTTCTTTTTGGTAGCCAAGAATGATACCCCAGATCGAGTTTTAGCTATAGCTTTTCTATTTTTCATATGCAATTCATATCCTGTTAGCCTAATTGTGTCAATATCATCGGTTTTGTTTCTTCTAAGCAAATTATGTTATTTTTTTCCTATTAGTTTTTCAAATTCTTCATAGTTCAATCTCTTCTTAATTCCACAACAATTTAGACAGTTCCCGATCGATATATAACTTGTCTCGAAACATTTCGACAACTTATGTAGAATGATTGCATAAGATTTTTTAACGATAATTGAGCGATTAATATCCAATAAACAACTACATGTACGGGCTTGTGTAATGCAGTCTTTCTGTCGTATTCGTGATCAGGTTTTCTTTTTGTCGCTATTTTTTGCTATTTCAAGCGCTTAAAAATGTGTTATGATGTTACACAACTTATCTGTAACATAGAACTATAAGTGGATACGAATGATGTCAATGGTAAATTAAAAAAAAAAGTACATATCAAATCAACCCGATCGAAAGCAGAAACGGATTGTTCAGTAATGAATCTTGCAACACCGTGATTATAGGACAATGATTACAATTTTTCAAATACTCATTTATAACTCCAAGCAGTTTGAATTTAAAAACACATGGGATTGTTTTATTTTTCGATTGATTTGCATAACTGCATTTTTCGATCGAACTTTGACAACATTTCTGTCGCACTGTTTTGATTTACGAATATAAACATTATTATGTAATTTAGGATGCAGCTAACTTTCCATCGATAATTAATACTGAAAGACATCTAGCATACAATATAACCCAATTGAGAGTTAATAAGGGAGCTACCATTTGATTCTTATGGGGGAAGGGGGGGGGGGGGGGGGGGCTAGGATGAAATTTGAAGAAAAAGGCAGGACAGGAGTTGTGAGTAAAAAAAAAAAAGGCAGGATGAGACACTTGCAAAAAAAAAAAAGGCAGGACGACAATTTAGGTAAAACAAGTCAGGATAAACTAAAAAAAAAGCAGGACCGAACAGAGTGAAAAATAAAAAGGCAGGACAGAGATTACAGCTAAAAAAAAATGCAGGACAAAATTTTTCATCCTAGCCCCCCCCCCCCCCATAAAAATCAAATGGTAGCTCCCTAAATCTACTGTTAAAAAATGCAGTTTAACCTTATATCATAGAAAAGCAGGATGATTGGAGTATACTAGTATTTTTAATTACATCTAATTTCATCATGGTAAAAATCAATTGAAGGTTTTTGGAAGGTGACCCCACTCTATTTTGTCAAGCTCTAAATCGTTCGGAGTCTAACATGAAGTTAATAAAATAAGCAGCGACAACGATATTTGTCATCACCACTAGATTTTTCCAAAAGCAAAAGAAAAGACAGAAAAAAATACTTCATGTATGATCTTATTTAAAATTATAATGCATCAAATATTAGGTTGTGCATTACTATGAAACGAATTCCACAATTAAAAAACCAGACACACAAACAAGCGCAACCCAGACTATCGTGTTTGCTAATGTCAAAAACCTGTGAATCAAAGACTTCAAAACAAAAATTAGAATAGACCGAAGTGGTTTCAAAGCAAAGATTACGACATTTGTTATAAACAAACATTTACTCCGGTGCCTTTTATAGATATTTCTTGTCTACTACGTGTCAATAATATCTGATAAATGCAAAAACTTTCTACGGTATTTCCCAGAAGACTAATATCATACACGTTTAATATTTGTATCACTCACTTCAAAGCATCTCGATAATAATAAGTGTCAAACACAAAGCCATAAACATATAACATTAAACTGAAAAAAGTCTTGTTAAGACCAAACATTTCATAATGAAATTTATTCAAATGTACAATGTATTAGACATACATTTGAAAACGCTTAACGCTCATTTCTTTTTGAAATCAGTGGCGTTTAAGAATAATAAGAATATAGGGAACGCCATGGTGGCCTTATATTGTTGATCATCATTATTTGCAGTGGTTAAAACAGTATATGCGTTATATGCAGTCGTGATAGAATTATATGCAGTTGTCGGAACATGTGTTGTGGTCACAGTATTATATATTATATAATATTATATGAAACCAGACTATTGTGTTTGCTCATGTTAGAAAAATGTAAATCATGCTTAAAAAAGAAAATAAAAATAAACCGAAGAGCATTTAAGCAAAGCTTACGACATTTGTTATAGCAAATATTTACTCCGCTACCTTTCATAAATATTTCTTGTCTACTACATGTCAATAATATTTGATAAATCACAAAATTTCTACGGTATTTCCCAGAGGACAAATATCATGCACGTTTAATATTTGTATCACTCACTTCAAAGCATCTCGATTGGAATAAGTGTCATATAGAAAGCCATAAACGTATAACATTAAATTGAAAAAAAAGCCTTGTTAAGACCAAACGTTTTCATAATGAAATTTAATCAAAGGTACTAGGCTTACATTTGATAACGCTGAACGCTTATATCGACTTATAATAATAATCATGAAGTGGCGATAAGGAGTCCTTACATATATAGACATAAGAAGATGTGGTATGAGCGCCAATGAGACAACTCTCCATCCAAGTATTCATTCTCCATCTATTCTGTACGCTATCCGGAAGTCGCGATTTTCGAAGCGAGAACTTTTTGGGTCACATTTTAAATTTGATGGGTATACTGAATTAAACGGTAAGTTGATCATCTGTACATTGCTTAATGATTAATTCGGCCGACATCGATATTCTCAAATGGTTTAGAATTAAATTCCGCACATTCAATATTCGTGTCTTTGCCTTAATCAAGGGATTTTCAAGTGCATCAGTCGGCGAACCTAAAAACAATCTTTTTGCCCTCTTAGTGTACAAATTAACGTAAAAACCAGACTTAATTAACTCAATGAAGTATATTTCAAGTGGTGGTAAAAGTTTCAACCAGACCTTTGAAGCCAGAAATAAGAAAATTACACTTGTTTGAATTTCTCACTGTACGATCAGTCTCGCTTGTTTATTTTAAAACTGTATGATCAGTCTTTATGTCACTGTATTCTAGTGGTGATTTCAAAGTTATTTACGATACATTAGAAGGTGGCATTTTTCTAAATAACACAAATATATTTCAATACATTCACATCCTGAAAACTTATGAAACATGTTTTAGCTTGATAGGGTGTACTCGACTTACTACATTAAGTATAAGGATGTTTAAATGTTGCTAAAATAAGAGGAAGGTTTGATGTATACTAGTATATAAGTTTCAGAAATGTCCTCCGTTATACTTAAAATTGTACAAACACACAGATTTAGTTGTTATATAAAAATGCATGTATTTACACACATTCGAGGCCGTACTGTAGCCTATAATTGATCACAGTTCCTTAACTTTGTTTAAGATGTAGAGCTATATAAAAAAGATGTGGTATGATTGCCAATGAGACAACTATCCACAAAAGACCAAAATGACACAGACATTAACAACTATAGGTCATCGTACGGCCTTCAACAATGAGCAAAGCCCATACCGCATAGTAAGCTATAAAAGGCCCCGATAAGACAATGTAAAACAATTCAAACGAGAAAACTGTCTTTTTGACACTCAATTGTACACCACTTTGTCAAGTGGGGGGTTATAGTGATAAAGAAGTCCGTCTTTCCGTTCGTCCGTTGGACCGGTACAATATGTTTCGCCGGTTTTGTAAGCGCATCTCCTCATAAACCACTTAATATACATTGGGGGTTCCGGCCATTTTTAAATGGAGAGGGGTCCAATCCAGGAGAAAAGGGGATTCCAAATATATGTTCCCATACAAATGAATTGATAGTTAAAAAAGGGTTTCAAACTGCCGGATCCTCATTTTTTGAATCCGTCACTGATATAACTATTAATTAATCGTATTCGGATTCCTTATCATAAATGATAATGATTGTATTGTGTACCGTCTATTTTGAATTTTGGTAAACATCTTTTATGTGGTTACTTTATATAAGATACGGACTTGAACATTACATTATATGGGGCACCCATCAGGTATTTCCAACACCTCCTAAACCAATCATTAAAGTTTTCTGAAATTGCTCAATTTTTACTCGATTAATGCATTATGGACCTTCTATTTCTGTAAACTTACCAAAATTATATCACATGAATTATCCCCCTACGCAAAGCTGTCTTTATCCATTTTTTGTTATTTTAAAAGACAAGCTTGATTTATGTTAATATCATCAATTGTTCAACGGCGGACGGTGTAAATAATCTTTAAAAATGTAATAGCTAAACAGATAACTGTAACGATACACTATTACAGAGTCCACAAGCGAATCAAGTATTACTTTTTAGGCATTTGATTTTGAATAAGACTGATGGAACAAAAATACAATTATTTTGCCGTCTAAAAAATTCATCAGAAATATATTTGTATTGTCTGATGAAAGTAATTACACGTTATAGTTCCCTGGATAGTTCATAATATCACATATACACGTATATACCTTCAAATTGCTGTTGTTTTTTCTTCAAAATCACGACTGGTCATACAGTCAAAAAATCTGAAATCGCTTCTAGAATACAGTCAGTTCTAGACTGATCGTACAGTAATTTATTTTGGGATCCTCAAGGAAAACATATTTTTTTTTATGGGAAATACGAATATTCTACTTAAATACGAAAAGAATATTGAAACAGTATATATTTAACTGTAAACTGATGCAAATATTTGCAATAAAAGATTATTTGCTTTGTACTACGAGAGCAAAATTGTCCATCGATTTCACTTTTTTCTACCAAGTTGATGTGATGCACACGTATATTTTATATTCTAATACATGTTTTTGTTACAGTTACTCATATTTATGATGCTATATATACCTTGAAGATGTTCACAGTACTTTGTAGATATAGGAGTAAACAAATGATGAGAAAAGTTACCGTAGGCAAAACCGTCCTGTTAGCCAGTTGGAAATCATCGCTTCGAAAATCGCGACTTCCGTATAGCGTACAGAATAGTATCTACACTGTGAATAGATGTTTCAAATTAATACATCTGTATAGCCGATAAGTGTTTTCAAGTGGTTTTTATTAAGTTCTCATTAAAATATTGAAGTACCAAACGCTTTAATAGTGTAAAAAGTCGAACGAACAATATTATGTATCATCAATACATGTACCTTTATGCATGTGCAGGTACTGGTCCAAAGTTCAAAACCCTTGTTAATGAGTTTCCTTTTAGTATTTTAATTGTATACGTATATATTCATCCCCAAAGTTTTTGATTTTAGCGTTCTTGTTAAGGGGGTATCCAGGAAAACGCTTTGAAAAATTTATGAAATTTCTTTTTCTTCAGTTACGTAGAATATCACAACCTGAACTTTTGCAGAAGCAAAAATATGAAAACGCTTAAGAAATTTATGGAACGTACTTTTTTCAGTAGAATATCATAACAGGTTAATGTGTAGAAGAAGAAGCTGCACAAAATATATCTACGAAATCAATGATCTATAAAGCTGCGAGTATTGCAAATGCCAATAGAGAAAACCTATACTTTAAACTAATATGAACTAATACTAGTGTAATGATTGAACTAGTCTCCATGATTTACATCACAAACATACAACCACGCGGGTGATATCTATATATATGATATCATATCTATGTGTTAAATATGAATAATCGGTTGTCTGCGTCTGATCCCTTAGGACAGATCGACTTTCATCATAGGGTGTAATGTCCAATTTCAACAACAAGTTGCTTTCTTTAAAAAAAGAAATGCAATCTTAAACCCAAATGCTTGTTTGGCATTATATATATATTAGATAATTATTTCATAAAGATGTATTGTCTTATATTACTTTTGTTGTACAAAAGAATTAAAAACTGACATTGCCTGTTTACTTAATGTAATACCGGCTTCACACATCAACGTATAGATCTGACGTACGTCGGCCGTGGTAAAAAAAATCATGCATGCTACCAATACGCTAGTAATTTTGATGCATTAAACCTGTCAATCATATCTGTATCGTGTGAACAACGAGCTTAAAGCGTGTATTGGGTGTGCGTAAAGCGTACCTAAGCGTCTCTCCTAGTCTTTCTACATTCCCAACTGCAGGTCTGTCTATATGTGAATGTTTGTCAATAAGTCTGTCACATTCGCCCGTCTGTTTACATGTTTACCAGTCCGTCTATGTCCACTGGTTCGTCTACATGTTCACTAGCTTTGAAATAGCTTTCGGTAAGTGCGATTATTTCAGTGATTTAATTGTGTCTATTGTTTTTATGTAAGTGATTATTGTGCACCGTACCCATATTTTTAGGGACGCGAATTGCAACTGATATTTTACAGTTTTTTCTTGCGATGTGTTGTCCTTAAAGTTTGGTTCATTCGGAGGGTTGGGTTTATGGCCACCACATTGTTTATGTGCCAATGTCCATTCTAAAGCCAGGAACATGTAGTACAGTGGTTGTTGTTCATAATTCATGTCGGTCAAGTTTTTCGTAAATTATTTTGTTAATCAATAAGACTGTTTAATTTTGTTTGATTTTTGTTTTTAAATCTTAATGGTCGGGGCATTTAATAGCCGACTAAATAGTGTTTTTTTTTTCATTTTTGGAGGCCGCTCGGTGGCCTTTAAAGACTTACTACCACGTCATTGTAACTTTGGTTGGTATTTGTATCATTAGTGCTGGACCATGGTCGATCCTATGCACCTTTGAGGCAGGCGGGATATTTTTGTAGATCTTGTACAGTTCAAACTAATGGGAGTAGTTCCTGTACTTCTATGTCTTGTCCCATGTTGCATGGTTGGAGAGGGTGTAATATCTTCTGTACCGGTAGGTTTTATGAAGTTTCACCCGTAACGGACTTCTTCTCCTGAATGAAAGCTTTAAGGCGACGAGTATTTTTGTATGCAATGTGCCCTTAACGTGTCTCAAACTTATCTATAGCGTTTTCAACGCTCGTGTAGCGTGTATATTATGTGCGTGCAGTTTACAGGTATACGCTTGACAAACGCTTGAGCTGAATGAATTTTTTTATGTTCCATTAAATTTTTCCTGAAGTAAAAGCGTTCACCAAGCGTATACCTTTGCATTTCGACGTACTTCAAACTTATGGAACGCGGGTTTAAACGCTTGCGTAGCGTTCCTCTGGTGAGCAACTAAGTTTCGCATTCGATGATACGGACATTGTTAGTTTTCTTTTTTGACTGATTGTGTTACATTGTCATTTCGGGGCCTTTTATAGCCGACTATGCGGTACGTGCTTTGTCTGTTGTTGAAGGCCGTACGGTGACCCATAGTTTGTATTTCTGTGTTATTTTGGTTTCTTGTAGATAGTTGTCTCATTGACACCAAACCATATCTTCTTTTTTATATTCGATATCTTATCGCCGACCTGGTTAAGTCTGCTAAAAATGCATGCATGATTCATTTTTAGGTTATCAGTCGTAATTAAAGTGGCACATTTAATTCGTTGTTTCATTGCTTGAAGTATCATTTCTTACATCTGCATGGTCAAATGTGTATTTTTTTAAAATAAATTTTAGATTTAGATTTCAGTCACGGTTATTTTTCCCCCTTCATATTGAATATCTATACTTATCAGTCGCATTTTAATGACGAAAAGTATTCAGAGGTTATTATGTGACCTCCTTATTTTAAAAAAAAGTAAATAATGTTGCAATATTTAAACAAAGAAAATAACTTTAAATTTGCAATATTAATGAAAATAAATACGGACATAACTTTCATAATTAATTTTAACGTTATTTTCAATAAACGATTTTTTTTTTTTGAAAAATCCTCGTTTTTACACCTATTTGAGGCACGTTTTTATGATTATATTTCCATGTCCTTGGTCTATCCTAGGTTTATACAAATCCTTGCCTAGACGTAAAATTTCAAAAAGTGCTAATACTTTTTTTAAAGATTTTATTTTTAATTGTTCTCGTTAAAAATATTTTATTTTTTCATATTCAATATCCATTTAATTTTATTTTTAATAACCATTTTTTTTTTTATTAAAGTTGTAATATTTAATAAAAAAAAAATAACTGTAATTTAATCATATGCAAGAAAGACTTCCCTTTAATTTCAGTATAAAAAAATAAATAGCTTGCTTTTTACAACATGTACATCTTAACTAAACGTAAAATCAAAAATAAAATGATACTAAAACTCTTTCTAAAGATTTTATTTTTAATTATTCTCGTTCAGAATATAAAGCGCATTGTTTACATGAAATCTTATCTCATATCTAAACACAGCTGGTTACATCGTTTGACTAATTAAAATACTACGCATGTAGGTTAATATTAGCAGCTTGTAATCGTGTGCAAGAAAATATTATATCATAATAAATTTCAGATCATACGTAAAATATCTCTATAGCAACTTAAGATGCTAATGCATATTCAACAGATTAGTAAGCTATTGCGCATGCATTTGAAAGGTGGTCATAGCTATTGCGCATGTATTTGAAAGGTGGTCATAGAAAGAACAGAAGTGTTCCGAATAACATCCGGTGTTCCGAAAGACTACATCACTCGTCCAATATATACTGCGTAAACCCTCAGGGGTTTACGCAAATACAAAATGTAGCTATGCATTCTTCATATATGATTTTACTTGTTACATACACACATTATTTCAATGAAGAGTGATACTTATATATATATATATATATATATATATATACTTGGCTATAAAAATAATACATCCCTTTTAAACATATACATGTATGGTTATTTCAAAAATAAATGCCTTTGCTTACCAAAAAAATGCAAACATTAATATTTATCAACAGTTGGCAGAGGACGTTTTTTTAGGGAAACAGAGGGTTTCATCCATAAAAGAAAAACATCCAAGATGATAGTCAACCAGAAATTGGCGACAAAAGACCCTTCAGTTAAGAAACTGAATATAAAAGGCGGTCGCATTGTATTCGGGTGAACATACACACGTTTGTCAAAATTTTCGTTTTTGTATTGAATAGTGTTTTTATTCTAGTCAAAAATGAAATTTAAAAAATAATCATATAATTTCAAGCTTATGACCCGAGAGACAGTTAGCCAAAATATTGAATCCTATATTTGAATTTAACATAGCATGAGTTTTACTTTATATTAATAAGGTTCATTGAGTTAAATGGTTTTTTGAAGTTCTTTTATCTGTTTCCTTAGGCGTTTCTTGCAAAAAGATATCTAAGCATTTGATGAAATGTTCGAGTACATAAGGAGGTTTACCTGGACTTTAACTGTTTTTAAAAATTTGATGCGACTGTCGTACAAGTGAGAGGTTTAGCGCTATAAAACCAGGTTCAATCCACCATTTTCTACATTTGAAAATGTCTGTACTAAGTCAGGAATATGACAGTTCTTGTCCATTCGTTTTTGATGCGTTTTGTTATTTGATTTTTCCATGTGATTATGGACTTTCCGAATTGATTTTCCTCTAAGTTCAGTATTTTTGTGATTTTACTTTTTTTTCTAATAAACGAGTTAAAATGATAAATAATCACCCTTAAGACATTTAAAACAAACCAGCCCCTTATTTGTCTCATTATAGAAGAGTGTACGTACCAACCGTTAGGCTCTTATTGCATAATCTCTTAACATCTTGTTTTTAACATCATATTTGCAGAAGGCAATAGTGTTGTTAGGTCCCAAAACTATTACATCTCTTCAAAGTAAGACAGACATGAAAAACTGCTAAGTGAATAAATACATTTTCTTTGCTAAAACCTATTACAGAAAACACCAACTGTCTACCAACTTGTCAATTATTTTACAAACAATCTAGGATACCTCTTTTGGGACAAAAACTCTGTCGGCTTTAATACGACATGATAAATTTATAGTTATAACACCATGTCTTTATTACTTTCGGAACACTCCAGTTGTCAGATCGATTTTCGGAAGAACATTAAATGCGGTGTTTATGCTACGAGGTACAGTAATTGTTCTGGTGTCTTCAATTACATTTTACAATAATTTAATTTTGGACGCGTCTTCTGATTGGCTGGCAGTAGTTTGTCTATCATCTCATAGACTTAATTTTGTCATGTGACCGTGACGTCATCAACGTTTTCCCATGATTTACTCCGGTTTATTAAAAGAAATTTAAGATTAAATTATAAGGAATGACTGTTATATTTTTCTGTCTATTCGAAATAACAGAAAACACAGAAAAATCAAAAATGTGGTGCACACTTAAAAATAACCCGTTACGCGTGTTATTTAAGTGTGCACCACATATGTGATGCTAATTTCTTCATATTACTTTTAAGAACTGCATTCGTCTCTTTTTCATTGGTGTTAACGTGGTATTTAGTCATTCTTAAATCGATAAAACGGACATCAATGCTATAATTCAAACTTCATCTTTGTTAATTTTCGATCCAGATTGATGAGTTATATCCCCTTTTTAAAACGCACCTCATATTCTGTAGTTGTTTACATGTATACATGACAAAAGCCAATTAACGTTTTGCTCACCAATTTTAACTTGTGCTTCTACAATTTTTACCATCAGTTGTTGTATGCCGTCAAAATAGCTTTAAAATTTGCTGCCTCTTGTCCACACCATTTGTCTTAATTTTTCGACGGTCGTGGACTTTTATTAGGTAGTAATATATATATGTTAAACTTATTTTAGCCTTCACATTTGATTTAAATTTCCTGTTCGTTTCATTTTATTTGTTACATAAAATTAAAATAAAATTAACAACTATGAAGTGTTTATTATGATAGAAAATAGACTTCCAAACGGACAGATGAAGTCACAGACATATTGATAATGTCCTGCGGCTGGGGAATTATTAATGTTTCTATCAATACTATTGTCCCTCGAGCAGTCTGCAATATACAACGCTATTACCCTCTGTACACAAAACTCCATCTATAACGTTATACATTGTAGGTAACGATAACAAACGAGGATCAATTGATTCACGCAGATAGACTGCATTTAATTACACCACTTGCAGACTTTTCTCATTATATCTAGTGCTTATCCAACTGCAAAGACAGATATGCTCAGTTATAGTTTTATTAATAGTTATATTCTCCCCGAAAGGCACTGGGGAATATACGACATGTAACTACCAATTTGATAATTTGAAGATTAATTGGACTCAGTTGTTATATTTATTTCCATGTTTTTAATATTGAAAAGTTTTTTTTTATGTATTTCTATTTCATTATGAAATATGTGAAACAACAGTAATACTTAGACACAAATTGATAAAAATTAAGTAACCTTTATAAGATTAATCAAGTCATTATGATATCATAAGAAACATTAAAAGTTAACATACTATGCAGCATTAAATAAACTCATCATAGATACCAGGACTAAATTTAGTAAATACGCCAGACGCGCGTTTTGTCTACAAAAGACTCGTCAGTGACGCTCGAAACTCCAAAAAATAAAAAGGCAAAATAAACTATGAAGTTGAAGAGCATTGAGAACCAAAATTAAGCGTTTCGATATATTTTTACGAAACATTTATTTTCAAAACAACCTTTAAAAAAACATCAGTTATCATAATTTCAACCAATGTTTGATTAGGTACAATCTTTTGTTGTTGTTGTTGTGATCACTAAAAATCAAATGTGATTCTGCAGCTGTTGAATAATTATGATAATGTATACCTAAACAAGATGGAAGAACGATAACTCTAATATATTTAAATCAAAGTAAAAACTATATTAACGGAAAGGATTAACCAAACTGATGCCATACATTTCCAGTGAGCATTACAAGTTTTTAATCATTATGACTATACCACGAAAGTTCTTCTCTTGACTGGAATAAAACCAAATACAAAAGAACGTGTTAGAACCTCAAAGTCAAAAGCTTATACTTACTTTATGATAGTTCTAAAAGAAGAAAAAAAAACCCACTATATTGAAGTAAGACAGGTTAACTATGTTTTATATGATAAAAATAACTTGTGTATATTCTATTACATTTCATATTTTGAACAATTAAGAGACAGCAGTAGTTAATCATTATGACTATACCACGAAATGGTCAATGTTCAATCTCTTTTAAATCCACACGTGTAAACATATTTTCTTACTTGAATTCAATTAAAGTATGTATTCATCAGACGTTTTGTTGACATCTCGTTTTGGAATTACAAATCTCAAAAACATGTTTTACAAGTGGAAAATATCAACGAATTTTAAAAGAAATATTATCATTAAACTGAACTCTTTGATAAAATTTTGTATTTGCAATAAGTAGTTTTTTAGTAATAAAATGTTCAAATTTTATAACCAATCAAGTCAGTCTGTCCAGAAATTGGTGAGGGGTATAAGAAATGACTTTACCAGAAACACGATGTCACTGCTGTAGAAGTTTTAATTCCCCAAGGGTTTCACCAGCACAGTAATCAGCACTTATGTGTTGATTGGAGTTATCATTGATATGCTCATACTAAGAAATTGACTGTGAACAAAACTTTGATTTTTTTAAATACTAAGGCTTTTCTACTTCAGGAATAGATTACCTTAATAGCTGTATTTATCAAAACTTTTAGGAATTTTTGGTCCTTATGCTCTTCAACTTCATACTTTATTTGGCCTTTTTTGACATTGTTTTATTCGAGCGTCACTGATGAGTCTTTTGTAGACCACTGCCTAAAACAAATATTTGAAAGTCAATGATGTATAAGCACAAAAACTAAATGACCAAAAGGAACCAAAAACAATAGCCAATCCATCTAGTTTAAACATAACAATTTTAACTAATTCTAAACTTACAAACAGATAATTTATGAAAGGTAAAATATAAATCATGTCTGTACCGAATTACTGACTACTCATGAGCTCATGATATGCCTGGGGACTGGAGTCTATCAGCAGTGATACCGACTCAGTGCTGGCTGTAAAAAATGATCCATGACTTTGTATATTTCATACGTCTGAGACAATTTTCGGGATTTAACTGAATCTAAAGTTCAACTATACAAATACCGTTATAATGTAATATATCGTGCTAACAATTATTAATTACAAACCAAAATTCAAACAGTAAAATAACAAAAATACTCCAAGGAAAACCACAAATAAACTCATCATAGATACCAGGATTAAAATTTTAAAAGGATTAAAACGGAAGTCCCCCCAACAAACTGATCAATCAAAAGCTATAAATTCTTTGCAGACCGATAAGGAAACTGTAAACGAACTGATACCTTACATTTTCAGTGTGCATTACACGTTTTTTAAAATAAATTATACCACAAAAGCCCTACCCTTGAATAGAAGTCTTTCAAGAAACCAAATATATGAACATCAAAAGCAAAAGCCTTTGCCCGCTTTATGATAGTTATGATAGATAAAACACACAATAAATACAAAGTGATTAGTTAAATTGATGAAAATACCTTGTGTATTACCTATCACATTTTATATTTTGGACAAGTAAGAGACACATGTAGTTGACCGGTGTTCATTTCATATGTTATCCATTTAATTCAAGGTTAAATTATAAACGCAATTCTGCCCTTACTTATATTATATAAATGTGATGAATTAAAATTGAATCATAAATCGAATAAGAATGTATAATTCAATAATTAAATTACATGCATGTATCATTATGTTACGCTATTTTGACGGGATAACAGCAAGCTAGTGTCATTCTGAAATCAACATTCATTTTCAAATGGAATGTAACATAAGATTTAAACATCATGTACACAGCTACTTTTGCATAGGTACTATGTCTGTACCAAAAATCTGTAGTACTGGAAATCTACCTCTAACATTCAGTACTATTTTGTTACCAGTATTTTACAGTGTTTGATTTGTACTTTAGAATTTAAGTACTACATATTTTTGGTTACAACGTTACATTTTCAGCATTTTGATAGTATGTCTATTTCAAATCTCTTTAAATTATGATTTTCAAACATGGAATATTGTGAACGTTTTTGGTATTATTTCTGTACCAAAATTTAAAGTACAAATAAAGTACTGTAAAATACAGGTACGTAAATAGTACAATAATTTTAAAGTAAAGAAATAGTACTTAATATTAAAAGTAAATTTTCAGTACTACAGATTTTAAGTACACAAATAGTACCTATGCAAAATTGGCAGTGTAGACTGTCGTACCCCTATTTGTTTTTATCTATTATGTCTGTTTATTTTGTTCACATATAGTAGGTAATATAATGGAAATGTATGCAACTGCGACACAAGAGAGAAGTTTAAAAAGCTATAAAACAGGTTTACCCAACCATTTTCGACATAAGAAAATGCCTGTTCCAAGTCAGGAATATAACAATTCATTGATCTGTTTAAGCTATAATTTTTATATGACCGCAACAATCAATTTTTGTTTGGTCGTATATTGGTATCACGTCGTCGTCGTCAGCGTCGTCCGAAGACGGATTGTCGGATAATAACTTTTGAATAAATAAAAAGAAATCAATAAAATTTTAACACAATGTTTATAACTACAGAAGGAAGCTTGGGATTGATTTTGGGGGTTAGGGTTCAAAAGGTGTAGGAATAAGGGGTCCAAAGGTGCTGAAAACAGCATTTATCTAGTTTCAGGACAAAAAGTTGTGTATTAGTATTTCAATTGTTCTGAAATTGTACAACAATGTTTAATACCATAAGTAGAAGATTGGAATTTATTTCAAGGGGTTATTGGGCAAATAGTCTAGGAATTAAGGGCCAACAAGGAGCCAAAAACAAGCGTTTTTCTAGTTTCAAGACAATAACTTGTGTGTAACTGTATGGATCTCTCTGACATTATACCACAAGTTTCCATATAAGGCTGGAATTCAGTTTCAGTTTAATTTTCCCCAATATGTAGGAAAAAGGGGCCAAAAAGGGTCAAAAAGCAGCATTTTTCTAGTTTACAGACAATAAGTTGTGTTTAAGTGTATGGATCTCTATAATTTTTTTCAAGAAGGTTCAATAAAATTGAGAATGGAAATGGGGAATGTGCCTAAGAGACAACAACCCGACCATAGAAAAAAACAACAGCAGAAGGTCACCAACAGGTCTTCAATGTAGGAGAAATTCCCGCACCCGGAGGCGTCCTTCAGCTGGCCCCTAAACAAATATATACTAGTTCAGTGATAATGAACGCTATACTAATTTCCAAATTGTACACAAGAAACTAAAATTAAAATAATACAAGACTAACAAAGGCCAGAGGCTCCTGACTTGGGACAGGCGCAAAAATGCGGCGGGGTTAAACATGTTTGTGAGATCTCAACCCTCCCCCTATACCTCTAGCCAATGTAGAAAAGTAAACGCATAACAATACGCACATTAAAATGCAGTCCAAGAGAAGTCCGAGTCTGATGTCAGAAGATGTAACCAAAGAAAATAATCAAAATGACAATATTACATAAATAACAACAGACTACTAGCAGTTAACTGACATGCCAGCTCCAGACTTCAATTACACTCACTGAAAGATTATGATTTCATCATATGAACATCAGGCACAATCCTTCCCGTTAGGGGTTTAGTATCATACCATCATAACATATATGAGAAGAACATCAATACCACTTAAGGAAGGTTTGGATTGATTTTTAGGGATAGGGTCCCAATAGTTCCAAAATAATCATTTTTTGTAGTTTTCAAACAATAATTTATGTTTAAGTGTATGAATATCTCTGAAATTAAATCACGAGTTTACATACCATGAAGGGATGGTTAGTATTGACTCAAAATGTTCCGGAATTAGGGGGAAAAACTAGGTATTTCTGGTCAATGGACAATTAAGACAATTTAAAAGCAGTGTAAGAGAGGTAATTCTTAAACATTTAACATACAATGTTGTATATGTTCGGATTTACCTCCCTTACACTACTTGTATATTATGTATAAAGAAATGTCAGGTTTTGGAACAATTGCAAAAAAGGGGGTAGTAGTTGTATTCAATTTTTTTTTTTAATTTCTCAAATTCCAAATTTTGGAAAAGTTAAAAGAAGAAATCTTTAATTGCACAATATTGCGCAATATATTTGTAAAATCTTGACATTTGTTTAGTGTCAGAAACTCATATTATGTCAAAAATTTGATCGCAATCCAAATTCAGAGCTGTATCGAGCTTGAATGTTGTGTCCATACTTGCCCCAACTGTTCAGGGTTTGACTTCTGTGGTCGTATAAAGCTGCGCCCTGAGGAGCACCTGGTTTTAATTTGCCATCTGAATAGGAACTTTCTGTTTTTAATTTTACTTGGAATTTGGAAAATTTAGTTTTTTTTACTTATTACTTGTGCATAATTAACAATCAATAGGAACGTAACAAGATATATATATATGTGTACGCCTCTTGATTTACCTTCATTTAAAAATTATCAAGATATTAAAATGAAATTACATTTTTTAAGATACTTTAAAAACTAAAATCTAATTAAAGATAAAATCATTACTCTTCAAAAAATTGCATACATGTTCACAATCTCTTAAAATTAACCTAGTATTCTAAATGAAAATAACACATTGTAAATTGTATGCCTACAAAGCTCTTGCAGAAAACTAAACAATTGAACGCCAATGATGTATACAGAAATATATATAAAAAATTCCGTACTCCAGGGAAAATTCATAGCGGAAATGGCGAAATCAAAAGCCCAAAAACATCAAACGTATGGATAACATCTGTCATATTCCTGACTAGGTACAGGCATTTCCTTACGTAGAAAATGATGAAGTAAACCTAGTTGTATAGCTAGCTTAACATCTCGTTTGTATAAGTACATAATTGAAGTGAAGAGCTTAATGACAAAATCCATCTAGTTGAATCATTAGTTTCTTAATTATTTCTTAATTTGAAAATGGACAATTTACGAAAGGTTTGTAATTTATCATGTCTATACGGAATCAGTAACTACTGAGCTGATGATACCTTTGGGGACGTAAGTCCACCAGCAGTAATTTCGACCCAGCCCCGCCTGGAAAAATTAAAACATCACTTTATATCTTTCATGCGTCTGAAGAACGTTTACGGATTTTCCTTAATCTATACAATAACCGTCATAATGTAAAATATTTTGCTTACAATAAAGACTTTAAAACCTAAATCTGAACAAAAATAAGGTAGAGCAAGTAAAATAGCAATAATATCGAACTCAAAGTAAAACCCCAAATCAGAAAGTCCTCCATCAAACTGAAAATACTCAACACATCAAAAAAATTGGAAACATATACCTGACTTGTAAAGTTATCCTTTACATCGAACAAGTGTATCATTCATATATTTATAATATCTACTGAAATCTTCCAAACATGCCCACATGTCTTCAATGGTGATATCAAATTCGCCCTTTATAGATTCGAAATCATATTAACAGACAATTAGATAAGATAATTAAATCGTTGTGACATTTAAACAACAGACATTCTTCAGACTTCCGATCGATTCGAATTGTGGTCCTGTGCTTACCGACTTTAGATACACACATAAAAAATATATAAAAGCTTATTTTTGTTAAATTCAAATACACAAGACATTCAAACTCTTAATAATTAGCACTAATAGTGATGTCCCACACTATTACCCGCTTTTGTGTTGTGGTTCTTGTACCTAACCTCTAAAAGAGGGACGAAAGATACCAAAGGGACAATCAAACTCATATATCTAAAATAAACTGACAACGCCATGGCTAAAAATGAAAAAAGGCAAACAGACAAACAATAGTACATATGACACAGCATGGAAAACTAAAGATTAAACAACACGAACCCAACCAAGAACATGGGGTGATCTCAGGTGCTCCATAAAGGTACGCAGATCCTGCTCCATGTCTAGAGGTATAAATCGTAATTTTGAAACTTTCATAATAATAAAACATTGGAGTGTTAAAATGTTGGTATATATATTAATGATTGATTAAACCAGGAACAATAAACCAATTACATAAATATTAGGAATACAATTAAATGATGACATGACTTAAAGAACTAATATATTGGGTAATAAACTGTCGCTATTCATTTCAAGCTAAGCACTGTCTTGGATTTTAATAAGTTTAAATAAAATCACGTTTTAAGACGCCAATCAATACAAATATGTTTCTGCTTTTATTATTTTATTTTTTTGGGAGGTAATGTAAAATATAAATATACCCTCCAACTTTATTCTTACATCAAATGTCAAACGCAACAACTGATTGATTTGTTTTAATTGCTAAACACCTTATTGGAAATATCACATGGGTTTTCGTGACCTAATCAAATTTCAACAATTATTCAAAGCTTCATGTCTGAACAGTGGAAGGTAAGTGAAAACAAAACGGTATTTGCAATAGTTAATCTACTAACACGAGTTTCAGATTTTAAACTCACATTCAATTCAAACATTACTACCTATTTATATACTATATCTATATTACGATCACCAAAAAATGCACGCGTTTTCTTTCAGTTAGAGAGAAGATCAGACGATCATCTGCAGCTACATATTGGGTTAACAACTTATCATAGTAAACAAAATCTAAACATTCCGAAGATTACAACTCAAAACTTCATGCAAACATTTTGATTCAATTTACCTCTATTTTTAAATTGGAAGCTGGATCCTCGGGTTCTTTCCAGGCATTTCTGTTGATTTGAATATACGCCATTTTGATGAAATGTACACACATCTCAATTCAAATCACAACTTTACAAAACACAAATTCACTTTCATAATTCAATTTTCATTGTTGAGGGCAAGTCTAATTAGGCCATACTTGTACTATAGATGCACGAGTATTAGGTATTATCTATGTCTACCAGCACTATAAAACTGAAATGTCGTTCCCATATCCACTTAAAAATTAGTATTTAATTAAGTGACTGTCCAAAAAGTTATCGAGGATCCAAGCGGCAGATAAGACAGAAATATAAATCATTTATTTGTAAAATATTGCATAATCCAGTCTATATGTGCTTATGAAATTGATTTTTTTACTGACACGTATCAATATGACATTTAAGAAGTTTTGGAATGCTAAATGAGGAGTTAATGCAATTTTCTGAAATAAAGGAAGAAATATGAAACCTTTCAGTTCGACTTTCTTTTCTTGTTTGATATTTTTGAAAGAAATGCTTGCGATCATATTCCATGTTCAAGACTTTTAGCATTTTATTATAACTGAACTGATTTAAAATTATGTGCTAAATTTACTTTGCGTTTAATAATGGAACAGTGCGGCATACTCCCTTACAAATCATTACATATCATATAAATAAACATAAGGATAATGTTATTTTAATCCCACTTTCAGCACTAAGAGCTATATATCATTGCGGCTTATTTATTGTTAGAAAAAGTCCAAATGCCCGGATAGGACCATCGATATTTGACAGGAAAAAATCGATAACCTTAACTTAACCACATGCAAGGGTCTAAAATCATAACCTCAGTATTGACAGGCTAATGCTGCAGTTGATGAACCAGTCAGTCCACAAAGCCTCTCTAGTCATAAAGAGGCGAACTTATGTTCTGCTTAGTGTAAAATAACACTCGTAACAAATTCTTGTTAATAACGTAGGTCGCTATAACGCGTTTCGTCTAAATAAGACTCGCCAGTGGCGCTAAAATGTAGCAAGGCAAACAAAACGAAAACGAATTAGAAGTAATTGAATTCCTAACCTTACCCCAAAAGTTGTGCCAAACATAAGTGTTTCGAAAAATTATGAAGACACAATTTACAAAAAAGGCTGTATTAGTAATATAATACATGTATGTCGTGTGCAGTTTCTGCTTATTACAAATTGGATATACACACTCATCAAAGATACAAGTCTTATTCTGAGATACATGATTTTTTTATGCTTAAGCTAGCTTTCAATAATTGTGTGTGCTCTTTATATTTACACTCTAAGTTAATTCTTTGTGCACTTTGTATAGATCTGATTCGTAAAGCCCTTTTCAGCCTATTGTTTTAGATTGTTCTTATTTTGTTACACTATTTTACCAGGTTATGGGGAAGGACAAATTAACCACCAAAATGTCCCACTTCTAAAGCTTGTAATTCTATGACTGTTGTTTGTTGTACTACATCAAATTTGTTTTTCGTTTTTTTGTTGTTCACAAATCAGACATTGCCATTTAAGGGCAACTTCGTGCTTGCTATGCGGATTTGGTTTTGCTCTCTTTTTAAATCCGCATGTTGATAGATAAATGCTCACTTCAACGTCATTTATGCTCTAGCAAAGACTTGTCAGTTGGCAATCACACCACATCTTTATGCAATAATACATTTGAGCAAGCTTTCAAAATGCATCAATATACATTGATTCTTTTTAAGATACAGATATATAAAGAGAATCGAAAAAAGGAAAAAACAAAAAGAGGGGATGCGTAAAAAGTAAAATCACAAAAATATTAAACTCCAAACGGAGAATCCCTATAGCCAAACGGCAAAATCAAAAGCTCAATCATACAAATGAATGAACATCAACTGTCATATTCCTGATTCGCATTCTAAATAAACTATTTAAAAGACAGAAACGTGGTTATCTGTTATGACTACGCTATGATAGGTTCGCAAAAATTACGACTAGATCCGTCTTACTTATAAAAAAAATAGTTAAACCAAAAGTTCTAACTTCTTGGAAAATCAAAAATGTTGAATACCATATACACTGACACAATCAACCGATATCAATCAACATAACAATTGAAAAACAACTTCTATAGTCCTGACTTGGTACATGCATTTCCTGAAGAGACTGGTAGGTTCAACCTCCCACTTGTATACCAGTTGCTAATTGTTTTTTTTTTATATTGGAAACATTGGAAAGTAACCTAAATCAACATTATAGTAGCCAGAACTATGTTAACATACACCACAGACATAAATTAAAACTAACATAAAAATTCAAAGAAATACATTAATCCAACATTGAGTAGATGATTTCTCTAGAATTTCTAAGAATCTCTTATCATGTATATGCAATCTGTTAGTTAATATCCTAAATTGAAACTAAACTCTATTTCTATAAAAAAAAAAAAAAAAAATTAAATAAGACCATTTCCACTGAAAAACAACAACTTTCAAAGATTTCCCCAAAACAAAACTATTTTATTCGTAGGTATTCATAGAAAGTCAAACCTGCACATGTATTGAACAAAAACCTGTGTTAAAAGACCAATAAAATTGAGAATGGAAATGGGGAATGTGCCAAAGAGACAACAACCCGACCATAGAAAAAAACAACAGCAGAAGGTCACAAACAGGTCTTCAATGTAGCGAGAAATTCCCGCACCCGGAGGCGTCCTTCAGCTGGCCCCTAAACAAATATATACTAGTTCAGTGATAATGAACGCCATACTAATTTCCAAATTGTACACAAGAAACTAAAATTAAAATAATACAAGAATAACAAAGGCCAGAGGCTCCTGACTTGGGACAGGCGCAAAAATGCGGCGGGGTTAAACATGTTTGTGAGATCTCAACCCTCCCCTATACTTCTAGCCAATGTAGAAAAGTAAACGCATAACAATACGCACATTAGAATTCAGTTCAAGAGAAGTCCGAGTCTGATGTCAGAAGATGTAACCAAAGAAAATAAACAAAATGACAGTAATACATAAATAACAACAGACTACTAGCAGTTCACTGACATGCCAGCTCCAGACTTCAATTAAATTGACTGAAAGATTATGATTTCATCATATGAATATCAGGCACAATCCTTCCCGTTAGGGGTTTAGTATCATACCATCATAAAATATATGAGAAGAACATAACCCGTGTCATGCCAACAACTGGTTTTTGAATAAATGTGTTTAGTTCCGATGCAAAGACTCTATAAGTGAATCAATATTAACGCCAAAATATGCAATCTTTAATGACCTGGCAACAGTATCGTAACTATATCCCTTCTTAATAAGTCTATTCAAAGGTTTTGTTAGTTTTTGACGTGAATACTGACACCTTTGTGCTTTATAAAGAATATTTCCATAAAAAATTGGATGTGAAATACCTGAACGTATAAGAAGTCTACATGTTGAGCTATATTTACGAATGATGTCCTTATACCGATGATAAAATTTAGTAAATGTTTTGACTAGTTTGTGATATCGAAAACCCTGGTGTAATAATTTTTCAGTAATACATAAATTTCTCTCGTTAAAATCTAAAACATTGTTACATACACGAGCGAATCGTACAAGTTGAGATATATAAACACCGTAAGATGGTGACAAGGGAACGTCACCATCTAAAAATGGATAATTAACGATAGGAAATGAAAAATCATCTCTTTTATCATAAATTTTAGTATTCAGCTTTCCGATAGTGATATAGATATCAAGATCGAGGAAAGGGCAGTGGTCATTGTTAGTATTAGTTTTATTTAAAGTAAGTTCAACAGGATAAATTTCTTTAAAATACATACTGAAGTCGTCATTATTGAGAGCCAAAATATCATCCAAATATCTAAAAGTATTATTAAATTTGTTTATCAGATGTTGTTTCGATGGGTCTTTGCTTATTTTTGTCATAAGTTGTAACTCATAGCAATACAAAAACAGGTCTGCAATAAGTGGTGCACAGTTAGTCCCCATTGGAATTCCGATAATCTGACGATATACGGAATCCCCAAAGCGAACAAAAATGTTATCTAGTAATAATTCAAGGGCATATATAGTATCAAAGCATGTCCAATTGACATAGTTTTTTTGTTTATTGCTACTAAAAAATGACCAACAATTTCAGATCCCTCTTAAGTACGTTTCATATAAATTGAACCTGTATTAAAAGACCACCTGTCTTAAGAGACCACTTGTTTGCTCCCACTTAAGTGGTCTTTTAAAACAGGTATTTGAAAAAATGACTTACCGATTGCGAATTGTCCATCTCAATCTTAAGTTTCGATGCTGGATCTTCTGGTTCTCTCCACGGTTTGGTTTGTACTCTCACGTACGACATATTTATCAATACAAAATACATCTTCAATATCACAACAAAACAATTGCATCCTTTTTCGTGGTCTACATTTGTTTGAACCTATCCTTTGCGTTTAAAAGTGTCCTTGACTCACGCACTGACCTTACAAAATAAATAAATAACTGACCAATATACATATTTGAAACATTTTTGAATGAACAGTTTGACCATGCAATTTTCGCGATTTCAAAAGTGGTCTTATATACCTAATAGTTTACCATAATACCAAAACCTTCCATTATCTATATAACTACTACTTATATGTAATCGATGCCATATTTAAGTGTTAGTTAAGCTATTCATGTAGAATAAGCAGTCCCAAAATAATCAACATATTGACAAATAATAATATACATTTCGCTATGGTTATCTCAATGTTGCATGCAAGTCTAATTCGTGTTCCTTTTTGAAAATCACTCTCAAATTATGCCACGAAACTTTCGTTTAACCCAAAGGATTTGGCAACTGTAAAATTGTTTGGAACACGCATTCAGTGCAATATGCATAACTTGATTAAAGTTCAAACTGCATTTACAAAACACATTAGCAAATTATGTTATAACAAATATATCAACTTTTGTCACCTTACTATTATTACAGGCTTCAAAACTGTGCATTGCAGCACATATTTTGGGATTATCTCCCTTATTGCTGATGATCAATGATAAAATGATATTTCCTTTGTTCATGCCAAATATTAACACAAAGGAATAGACAACTGGAAAATTGCTTTGAACACGCTTAAGTTTATATTTAGTTTTTGAAAATTTAAAAACTGTAACATTTATAAATAGACATTCAAACAATTTTAAAAAAGTACACAATTAATGTGCTCTACATATAATTTTTACGGATTCAACTTTAATTATTCCTTAAAAGGAAACAATTTTCGTGATTTGTAATGAACTATTTCAAAAACGACATCTTTTGAAAATTGTCTTGTATTAATATCTGTATTTAACTGTGGTTCAATTTGGTCTGTTTGAGTTTAGTACGAGTTGTATACTGGCATTCACTGTTGTTTTGTTTTAAATTATTTTCCATGTTTACTGGTAGCATTTTGGCATTTGTATTTAGTGCTGTTGTGTATATGTCTGAAGTAAACCTTTATTCTTCATGAAATCATTTAAGGTGGTACCTAACACTACAGGGAGATAACTCTGTTAAATCATCAGAACGTTTTAATGACGTTGTGTTGTTAAGGGAATATTAACCCTTTCCCTTTCATGCATTATAGACCTTTACTTATCGAAAATACATTATCAAAGTTTAAATGAATACAGCACTCGTATCAATGGTCATACACATGCCATGTTGGCAAATGAAAGATAATTGGTAAAATATTTCAAAAACTTAAGTTTAAAGATAATTTGTCATTTTTTGGTCACGTGGTATATTTCCAAAAGTCACGTGACTGTTGGAGAAAAAGTGAAAAAAATACGAAAAAGTCGTGTAGAGACATATTGGTGGGCTAATAGGGTCAGGTTTTGGTGGAAACACAATGCCTCGAGTCTGTTGAAGCCATATAAGTTATCATAGTGGTATAGATAGACGCATAACGTGCTATAGGCCTTGAAATATCGATGTCCGTAACATTCAAAATAATTGATTTTAGACGCTCTTTTTGTCCGATATTTCAAACTTGGACCCTAGTTATTTGTCTAATTCGTTTTCAATCAATCAGTAACCTAAACTTTGTTTTCACAAGGGAAAATTCATTGAATTACCAATGCTAGCTTGATCTGGGATACCCTTGACCGAGCCCGATGAAGCAAAGGGGGTAAAAAAGGGGGCAATTTCGCACACACATTCTTTTAAAAAAAATTCGTAGGTTTCCTTTTTGAAATTGAAAGTAAAGTTAAGTTAAGTTACATTTAATATAGGAAATTATTTTTCCTTCTCCGGCAGTGAAATTCGAACTCTCAATCTTAGCGCCTTGGAATAGATCAGCGCACCCCTGCGCCACTGGCATTGTAGTGAATTTATTGAAATTTAAGTACTTAAGTCTACTACTACGGAAGAAATTGAAAAAAAAATAATATAAAGATTCTCACCCAGTTTTTTTTTTTTTGGAATTATGTGTTCAGATGATAATTTTGTGTTGTCAAATGCATGATCTTTACACAAATCTAGGAGGAATCCACTCTTTGAACTGTCATTTTTTCATTGAAATATACATGTTTCTTTATTCAAACAAAAGTGTTTTCAACTTTAGTATACCGCAACACTTACGAAACCATGTTTTCTTACATCTATTTCAACTTTGAAAAAAAACTTCAGAATATTTTTGCGGTTTTTGTCTCTTTTCTCATAATATCTTTAAGAAATGACTTCAGATTTTTAGCGTATTTCAAGTTTGTGATTGCGCTGCTACACTAAAAATTACATTTGCAACTAGTGTACAAGTTAGAACTATAAGTTTAATACTATTCTTCAAAACTCACTGCACAGTTATTGAAAAAAGTCATAAATCCTCTTAAAAGAACAGTTTTCTTTGCACTTCGTTTTGAGAATATTCCTCAAAATTCGAAGAAAAATAAATGGTTTTTACAGAAAAATTACACATCAGTAAGGGGCGACTTTTTTATTAACTAATAATGATAGAGGTTTGATGCACATGAAATCGCAATGCTGGTTATCTGATGATTAATTTGAGCCCTTAACCACATCTGTACGTCAGCAAATGGCGATTAAACAAGTCTTAATGTCCCAAAAAAATCTTGAAATCGGATTCACCGGTAAGCTGTACCGGTGTGAAAGGGAGAGGGTGAAGCTTCTCAATGATCAAAATAAGTGTTTGTCAAACTGCTATATAACCAGCGTAATTTTTCTGATTTAACGGTTGGTTCAGATTTTTTGAAATGTTTATATTTTTGTCAAAGGGTCAAAGTTAAAATTTTGTCAGGATTTTAAGAAAATTAAACGAACCAAATTAATTTTAGTTGAGGTGTTGGATACCACCTTAAAATGACAAATACTTCAAAATATATTATCAATTTCGAAATTGTCTATAACATGTTTATGTTATGATAAAAGGTATATTGCAATTTCACTCTCAAGGTCAAGTATTTAAACACGAATTGTCTCTCTTTGTGAAGTATTGATAATTTTACTGTGGTTTAATTTGTATATTGGTCAAAGCGTTTACAGCTCAATACATTATGTTCGATATAACAAATTATGAGGAACTTAATCAATTATTAATGCGAATAATTAAGTGTTTAGGAAATCATAGCTGAGTTTACGTATTTAGCAATGCAAACTAATAATATCAATGTTAGTATTTTATTGTTATCTTTAATAGCAGTGGCGGATCCAGGGGGTTCCGGGGGTTGAAACCCCCCTTTTTTTTGGCCGATCAATGCATTTGAATGGGAGCATATAGTTGGAACCCCCCCCCCCCTTTACTCTGGGTTGGGAACCCCCTTTTTTAAAATGGCTGGATCCGCCACTGAATAGATTGCATCAATTATACTTTTTTAATTGATAACCTATGTTAATTACCTGTAATGAATACAGTTATTACAAATTATTAACAACCCATCTTCTATGGTAGTTTATTGTGGGTTTTTACTTGAAAAGAGAAAATGTTTATACTGCAGCTTCAGATACAATATTTTTTTTCCTTAGAAACGGTTAATCTGCTTCAGTTTGAATTTGATAAATTTCATTCTTAATAAATGCTTGCCAACCATAAAGTACGTTGTCATTTCCATATTAAGAAAAATCGTTATTCAAAAGTATTTTTCAATTAGTAAATACGTTATTATGTTCACTTTGATAAGGTGCGTATATCAACTAACTTAGATTTGGAGTCCTGTTATGTTAAAACAAAGAGAAGTAATATATCAAAGGGAGAATTCAGACTCATAGAGTGATTAAATTTGAATACAATGTTGACTGTTGTACCCCTATTTTTTTTTTTACAGTTTTACCTATTACGCTATAAAATTGAGAATGGAAATGGGGAATGTGTCAAAGAGACAACAACCCGCCCAAATAAAAAACAACAGCAGAGGGTCACCAACAGGTCTTCAATGTAGCGAGAAATACCCGCACCCGGAGGCGTCCTTCAGCTGGCCCCTAAACAAATATATACTAGTCCAGTGATAATGAACACCATACTAATTTCCAAATTGTACACAAGAAACTAAAATTAAAAAATGCGGCGGGGTTAAACATGTTTGTGAGATCTCAACCCTCCCCCTATACCTCTAACCAATGTAGTAAAGTAAACGCATAACAATACGCACATTAAAATTCAGTTCAAGAGAAATCCGAGTCTGATGTCAGAAGATGTAACCAAAGAAAATAAACAAAATGACAATAATACATAAATAACAACAGACTACTAGCAGTTAACTGACATGCCAGCTCCAGACTTCAACTAAACTGACTGAAAGATAATGATTTCATCATATGAACATCAGGCACAATCCTTCCCGTTAGGGGTTTAGTATCATACCATCATAACATATATGAGAAGAACATAACCCGTGTCATGCCAACAACTGTTTTTAGAATAAATGTGTTTAGTTCCGATGCAAAGACCTTATCAGTGACTCAATATTAACGCCAAAATATGCAATCTTTAATGACTTGACAACAGTATCGTAATTATATCCCTTCTTAATAAGTCTATTCAAAGGTTTTGTAAGTTTCTGAGGTGAATACTGACACCTTTGTGCTTTATAAAGAATATTACCATAAAAAATTGGATGTGAAATACCTGAACGTATTAGAAGTCTGCATGTTGAGCTATATTTACGAATGATGTCTTTATACCGATGATAAAATTTAGTAAATGTTTTGACTAGTTTGTGATATCGAAAACCCTGGTGTAATAATTTTTCAGTAATACATAAATTTCTCTCGTTAAAATCTAAAACATTGTTACATACACGAGCGAATCGTACAAGTTGAGATATATAAACACCGTAAGATGGTGACAAGGGAACGTCACCATCTAAAAACGGATAATTAACGATAGGAAATGAAAAATCATCCCTTTTATCATAAATTTTAGTATTCAGCTTTCCATTAGTGATATAGATATCAAGATCGAGAAAAGGGCAGTGGTCATTGTTAGTATTAGCTTTATTTAAAGTAAGTTCAACAGGATAAATTTCATTAATATACATACTGAAGTCGTCATTATTGAGAGCCAAAATATCATCCAAATATCTAAAAGTATTATTAAATTTGTTTATCAGATGTTGTTTCGATGGGTCTTTGCTTATTTTTGTCATAAATTGTAACTCATAACAATACAAAAACAGGTCTGCAATAAGTGGTGCACAGTTAGTCCCCATTGGAATTCCGATAATTTGACGATATACGGAATCCCCAAAGCGAACAAAAATGTTATCTAGTAAAAATTCAAGGGCATATATAGTATCAAAGCATGTCCAATTAACATAGTTTTTTTGTTTATTGCTACTAAAAAATGACCTAAAAGAGTTTGAACATATATATTCACATTCTGATTTTTTGAATGCCCATTTAATTAAGTGTGTGAATTTTTTCTTAATGAGAATAAGAGGCAATGTGGTATACAGGGTAGAAAAATCAAAACTTTGAACAGATTCAAAATCACCAATATAAGCATGCAATTTATCAAGTACTTCCAACGAGTTCTTGACACTCCAAAAGTAATTTATTCCACTATTTTCGAAGGCCTTATTTGAACAATTTATTATCAGGTTTTTAATTGTACCAAGTGTGCTGGTAAGAATAATAGACAATTTAGTAGTTGAACAATGGCTTGAAGACGAAATAAATCTATATTTGTAAGGGGTTTTGTGTAGCTTCGGAAGCCAATACATAGTTGGGACTTTCATTGTATTTGGCTCTGCTTGTAAAGCGGTGCCTAAAAGTTTATGTTTGTTACAGATTTCGTTTTCTGAAAATGGAGTCAGTTGGAATGTTTGTGAATTGGTGATTTCCTTTTTCAGAACCTCAATGTAAAATTTACGTCAAACAATAATAATATTATTAGCAGCTTTATCTGCCGGGACAAAAACAAATTCCTTGGCTAGTTCTTTTAGTTTATGTTTGATACGAGAAATAGGTTTATTGTTGTTATTGTTTATAGTAAAATGTTCTTTAAAATGTTGAATACGTATATCAACTATCTTCATTACTGAATTAAAAAAAGAGTCCAAAGATTTTTTGTCAGCTTTTTCCCGTTTTATCCATTTCATACAGTAAGTATGGAGTGAGTCGTGGATGATATTACGACACTCATTCCAATTAATAATTGACGGGGGACGATATTTAGGTCCTTTACTGAGGAATGATTTTAACTCTCGGTCTTGAACGATGTTAAGATCTCCTGTTATAACATGGGAAATGGGTCCATAAATATATTCGGAATTACTGCAATTACATGAAGTAGGTGTATTTTCACTGTAACATCTTTACACAATTGACTATAATTAAACACAAATTTCCGGGTAGATTTCTTGTAAATATAACAAATAAGAGGTAGCTCAGTATTGTCAAAATATCCCGGAATTTGTTCTTTAACAGAATGGTCGTTAAATATACCGGCAATATTTACAAAATCAAAGCCTTTATTGACATACTTAATTTTAATAAAATGTTTTTTATGATCTTCAGGGCGATCAATTTTGGGAAATAATTTAGAATAACAATATGCCATAATAATTTGACAATTTCATACTTAGGACTGCTATATGAAATTGTGTTGCAGTCCTCCAAAATTTTATTTAACTTATTAACCGGTAAAATCACAAATCGTTGTCAACACAGTGGAATTTTATGCGACTGTCATACACGTGAGGGTCTAGCAACATTTGTAGCTATAAATCATGCTTAATTCACCATTTTTTACTAAGGAAATTCCCTGTACCAAGTCAGAAATAAAACAGTTGTTATGTTTGCTGTAATTAATCTAATACTTTGCCATTTGATAAGGGTTTTTACCGTTATGAATTTTCCTCCTAGTTTGATATTTTTGTCATTTAGTTTTTATGAGTCGAAGATAAATCGACAAAATCAATAAAAAAGACACAAACGAAAACAAAAATTAGAAAAAAACATGAGCAAACAAATAATAACTGAGGACCAACAAGAACTAATTTTAAAATTTGGGGTGAAAATCATTCATATTAAAAAACTGTAACTACTTTCTATTTTGCATCTGTGAAAGGTCAGTAGGACACAAAGCTGGATTTATTGCAAAGCTATTCGTATCCTACATCTATAGAATACTTCATTTAATAACGTTGACGTTCAGAAATTCACTTTAATTAGAGTATATGATTTTTCTTGAAACGTTTATTTTGTATGACAGTTTACAATGAATTCACTTATCGAAAAAGCTGAGATTTAAAACTTAAAAATTAACCCCCCTCCCCTAAGCAATAAACAAAAACAAAAAACCCAATAGTTTAAATGAACGTTAGCGATCTATCCGTTTAAATTCATAAAAATCAAAATCAATAAAATTTGGAAAAAATATGTAAAGGGTTACTAGTAGTATGAGCCATTTTTACACAAAACCAAATCTGTTTTAGTACTTCTGTTTTAACTAGAAATAGAATAAAAAAAATCTTTTGATTATATTTTATAAACTTAAAAGGATGACGTCATTGATTTCAAGAGTTGACACAATAAGATAACAAATAACACTATCATTCATTATGGACAGTATCTTTACAATACGCACTGATTTGACGGTATAATAACACTAGCTTTTTGTTTGAGACCAATTATAATTAATCAATAACGCCTTTTCAATTATACATCCCGTATTGTTCATGAATGTTTTCTATCTGCATGAATAGTAACCGTAGCCAGATTTAACTAGACTTTCATGAATTTGAATGTTCTTCAAATCAGCAGTTGATTTGGCTTTTGATTGAGGCGCCATTAATTGGTACTCATATGACGTACTTAATTAAAACTTTATATTGTAGATCAGTTTTCATTCAATTCTGCACTATATTCACCTTTTAAATTTACTTTAATATAAGAGTAGATTATATAAATCGTTTTTTAAAAACACATCCATGTAGAGACAGACAACCATGATATTAATGGCAAAACGTAAAATAAGAAAGATTAATCAAAACGGAAAATTCCGTAATCCAATTTCAAAATCAAAAGCTCAAAAACATCAAACGAATGGGTGGAAATAGAAATCGCATGAATTCAGATTTAAACAATTTATGAAAAAGATGCTGGACATTGAAAGTTTCGCTTCTCCTACGTATACATATTTCAACTGTCACATGGTTTCAGGAAAAGAGGTAGAAAATGCTCAGGGATAACAAACAAGTAGAAACTTACAAAAAAATTACAATATCTTGTGGAGAGATAATTTCAGATGCTGTTGGGCTAGGGTATAGAAATATGGTCACTTTTGCTTTACCCCAAATAGCAGTTAAATAATTGTCAAAGTAAGGTGTTGAAATCCGTGTCCAATCAGAATGGTGAATGTAGGAAGTGTCACATTTTCTGCATATTTTAAAACGCTTTCAACAACTCTTTAAGATCAACTAGGAGCTTGAATTTGGAGGCAGACTTTTTCAAGAAAGTCATATGGGAACATACTGTGCGCCACTCTTTGTCGACCTCTTCTAATTTTCATATGAATCGGAGTTCCTTCAGACACCTGTTAAAAACAAGTTTATCAAAGAAACTAGGTAATTTAATTTCGTTGACTATTGTGCATCGGTTAATTATTTACATCAATGAAACAGATGCATTTATTTAAACATTTATTCATTTTTTGTTTTACCTTTGAACCTTAAAAGCCAACCACAAAGCTTTGACATATTTCAAACTGGTGATATCTGTAAAATAACATTTTGTTTAACGTATTCGTTACTTAAATTTTGTAAAACGTCACCAGTGTCTGAGCAGAAAGATAATGAAACAGGGGTAAGTCAAAGAACGTCTCGTCTTTTATCTAAAAACAATCATCCGAAGATACATATATCTTTCTAATATATATTCCGTATCAACTTCTTAGATTTAGATACTACACGATGGTATAGATTATGGGTACTGACGTTAATTACCATCTAAAGAACGTATTGTAGTATTCTCTTATTGGTCTTTCTGAATATTACTTTTACTATTATTGTTTATATAAGAAAAAAGCAGATATGGTAGACTATTTTTCATGATAATCATTTGACATAAGCAACACGACGGGTGCCACATGTGGAGCAGGATCTGCTTACCCTTACGGAGCACCTGAGATCGCCCCTGGTTTTTTGGTGGGGTTCGTGTTGTTTATTCTTTTTGTATGTTGTGTCATGTGTGCTGTTGTTTGTTTGTCTTTTTCATTTTTAGCCATGGCGTTGTCAGTTTGTTTTAGATTTATGAGTTTGACTGTCCCTTTGGTATTTTTCGTTCCTCTCTTTTTTTTGACGTGACTCGGTACTTTTACATTCCGTCACTATGTTATTGTGTCATTGTATTTTTGTCTCCTTGTCTTCCGCCTTTAACTTATGAGATTGTCATCAAAGTGAGAGGGTTAGCGCTATAAAACCAGGTTTAATCCACCATTTTCTACATTTGAAAATGCCTGTTCCAAGTCAGGAATATGACGGTTCTTGTCCATTTGTTTTTGATGCGTTTTGTTATTTGATTTTGCAATGTGATTATGGACTTTCCGAATTGATTTTCCTCTAAGTTCAGTATTTTTGTGATTTTACTTTTTATGTACTTTCGCTAGATGCCTATTGGCGTTATGTGTTTATCTTTATAGTGATTAAGATTATAACACATTTTAGACATTTGAACCTGTCATGTCTGTTTGTTTTCTTCCCACATCGTTGGACATATAATGGCATTGTATGCAACTGTCATACAAGTGAAAGGTTTAGCTAACTAAACATCCAGTTTTAATCCATAATATTCTTCATAAGAAAATGTCTGTACCAAGACAGAAATATGACAGTTGTTATCCCATCTTTTAATGTGTTTGAGCTTTTGATTTTGCAATTTGACGTTTTGAATTTTCTTGCAGTTTGTTATTTTTGTTATTTTACTAAATAAAAAAATATACTTTCGATCTCCCTTTGATTTGGATTTCAAACGGGTATTATGAGGGTTGATGTGTAATTTGCCGTTTCAACACATGTTATCTTCCTATTGTATACATTATATTTTGACAACAAATAGTTGATCAAAGTTATTTGGTTATAGGTGCTTGAATAACACAGTGACACAAGAGCATCTAATCAAAACTTGATTCTCATGCACCGAACTCATCCTTTCTGTTTCTCTATTAGATAAGGACTATCTCAAGAATGTTGTGATAACATCGATTTGGATATTGTTGTATCTAACATTTCAATTGTCTTCATGTTATTGATGAGTCAATTATTTTGTCAGTAACATATAATCATTTGTTTTTATTGATATAAGATTTACTGCTGCGTTTGTATATTTTTTTGTTTGAGCAAAAACAGTATTTATGGAAATCTCATGAATCCATTTCGAAGGAATAAATATCGATGCCTAAGTCCCATTGTTTGATTTAAGCCGTGAATAAATACATAAAAGTTAGACATTAATATAGCATTCAAAAAGTTTTCATATAAAAGTTTAGACAATTATATATAATTTATCAAAATTAACGAAATGTAATCCAAGCGTAAGTGTAAAGAGACAACTATTTATGATTATCATAAGTTCAAAAGCATTGTGGTTTATTTCTTTTCGATGAATCATCAATGTCACATTGGTAGTGGTGGTATACAGGGTTGAAAAATCATACGTTTTTATAGAATGTAATGTAAGGGAAAGATCGAGATTCAAATTTATCCAAATGTTCTTTAGAGGTTTTTGTTATAATCCACATTTGTTTAATTCCACCACGCATGGATTTATAGCTAGACAAACCTTTGAATTATATGGCAGTCGCATCAAATATTATAATGTTGAAAAAATACAAGGGATTTTCTTCCACAGACATGAATTACTTTATCTGTATTTGCCAAACAAGTTGAACATTTTCTCTCCTTAATGCTCTTCAATTTTTGTGCTTTATTATGCCTTTCAGTTGAGTCTGTTTCACAACATTAACATATTATTTGATACACTATGAATCAAACCATATTAGCGTATATACATGAAATCAATCTTGTAGCTTTTTTTAATTTCAAGATAAACAAAAAAAAACTTATATGTACTAGGTGCGTCTACATCTCTATTTATATATGGTATATTTCCCTAAGTACTAGTATAACGTGCAAAATTAATTAACAATTCTGGTTTATTGCTTAGTTCAGACAATACGTACATTTCTAAACGAAATCGTCAGTCAAACGACCGATATTTTGGGAGACATAAAATAGCTTCTGTGGTCTTTATGTAAACATGAACTGTAATTAACCCATATCGATATACTGATATAAGATAGCGAAGGTCGTCGAGGAAGATTCTTTTTTAACGTTAATCAATAGATGGTTAACACACATTATGTCTACATTAAATGTATTGTAACGTTTTAGCCGTCGTGAACGTCAGAATTGTTTCGCATGTTACCCTTATCAGTGTGATAGACACGTGTTTTCTTCAGAGCCTTCACAATTGAGACTCAATGGTAGAGCGTTTGAAATGTCCAAGAGTACCTAAATGAAAAGATGCTAAACAGTATATGAATAATCATAACTTAGAAACTCTTCATGGAATGAATAACGTACTATGGTGAAAAACATTTAGGACGAAACAATCCTGAAGGTTTTGAAAAATATAGCAGGAATCTTTGTTTCTGTGGCAAATGATAGTTATTAGCACTTTAAATATTTCAAAGTGTAAAATTCGCCTGAGAAAGTTGCAACTTCAGTTTAAATACAAAAAAAAACTTAAAATGTAAAACAACCTTACATCATTGAAATCATATATTAGATACACAACAATGCCTATTGCACGGTAAATTAATCAGCGAGTCGTACCGACCCAGTGAAATACAATACATATATATTGCAGTTCGTCAGACCAGTGACCTTTAATCCTCAATTTTGTACTTGTTTGGCTTTATAAATATTTTGATCTGAGCGTCACTAATGAGTCTTATATAGACGAAACGCGCTTCCGGCGTATCAAATTATAACCCTGATACCTTTGATAACTCTTTACTTAAACATTCATTAGTTCGCATGAGTCCACATTTGGGGGCATCTATTGCTTACTACAACAAAAAACATCAATTCAGAAAAAGAACAGTCAAAATCATGTTAAATAGTAGATCATGGTGACTTCTGTCGTCTTGATTAATCAAAATACTTATACACATCACATTACACTTACGGGTGCAACTAGTAGAGATGGAACTTCACTACATTCTAGAGCATGTTCAAACCTAGTTTTTAATGTCGTTTATCAAGTTCTTGTTGCTTACTCTCTTTATACTCTCCTTATAGTGTTTCTAGTCTGTTTGTCTCTTTTCGCTTTGAAAAACTTTGGGCCATATTATTATCGTTTTTTTTTTCTCTCTAAAATAATCATAACCTTTGTGATTTGCCCTATATATCTCCTCTTCCCTTGTATCTTTCAACAAAAAAGAGACCATATTTCCGATACCAAAGTATATAGTTTATGATATATATGGTATATGACAAGAATCTCGATATCAAAAAATGTAAAATCACAAAAATACTGAACTCAGAGGACAATCAATTCGGAAAGTCCATAATCACATGGCAAAATCAAATAACAAAACGCATCAAAAACGAACGGACAAGAACTGTCATATTCCTGACTTAGTACAGGCATTTTCAAATGTAGAACATGGTGGATTGAACCATCAAATTAAATGTTTGATATCTCATTATTGTAAGAAGGACTTTTCATTGGCATGAGTGTGTTGTAAAAATAAGTTAGGGTGATCTGCTTACCCTTCCTGGCTACATGAGTTATCCTAGGGTTGTTTGTGGGGTTTATGCAGCTCATTTGGTCATGTTGGGTATTTATTCACTAATTTGTTTTTACGTGATTTCGTTTCTCGATGCATTTTAGTGCTTCTTAGACTAATGCAATTTAATTCTTTGATGTCATCCGCCTCCTAATGTTATAAAGTTGATTTGATCATTGTAGTAAAACACAGACTAGATAAACTTTCAAGAATAACTAAGGAACTAAAATATCTTTATGTTAAATAAAATCTTAGGAAAATAACGAGAACACAAAAGAAAGCACAAAATCTTAATTGTTGAAGATTTTGTCTCGTCTGTGAACAAAGTGAAAATTCTTGCAATAAACCACATCAAATGTCTTGAAAATATTAAATACTTAGGAAAATTATATCCCTAACTTAAAACTAAGAGCTAAAATACGAACTGCAAAACAAAATCAATATAAACATCAAAAAGAAGATGGTAAAGAAAGGAAATTAAACTAATTACATAACGTAGCAATAGCAATTTTCAAATAATAAATTATATTTTGAGAAAGTATTTGCGATGGCTTAATCATTTCAAACATAATCATGTGTACCTACACATTGCATTTCTTCCTAAATTAAAATCACATTTAGGAACGACGGGGAATGATTGATATTTGATTTATGTAACAGACGTTAAGCTTTTGTAAAAATCTTGACCCAAATTTATAGTTTATGGAACATCATAACATATTCATTTTATTTACAGTTACAAAATGTATAATCTTTAAAATCATGATGATGCATGTAATATTTTAAGATTTATTTTCATGTTAGATAGCATTAAATTGATATATTTTGAAATGTTCAAAAGTCACCAATCCAAGCGGCACGTACCAATGTCGTTAGTTGACCTTCTTTTATATCGAGGCATACGACGAGTGGGAGCCAATAAACTGAGATGCGACTTAGTATTAAATGGTCTAAGAACATAACTCGCATCCCAAAACATTTTGTACAAATGTATTACTAGACGTAATTAATTGCGTATTATATACCGACTAAAAGAGGGACGAACAATAGCAGAAGGACAGTCAGACTCATAAATCAGCAATAAACTGACAACGCCAAGGCCAAAAATGAAAAGGACAAACAGACAAACAACAGTACACATAACACAACACAGAAAACTAAAGAATAAACAACACGAACCCCACAAAACACTAGGGGTGATCTCAGGTGCTCCGGAAGGGTAAGCAGATCCTGCTCCACATGTGACACCCGTCGTGTTGCTTATGAGATAACAAATCCGGTAAATAGTCTAATTCGGTAGGTCACATATATGAAAGGGAAGGGGACTGTAGTTACGACGTAAGGAAAGTATCCGATATCATTTGTGAAACGGTTAATCCATAGTGGTCAACCAACTCGTGATGGCGTCCGTAAAATTTACGAAGAGATGATTTCAACTTCACCATTTGGAACTTATGATTTAATAGTTTCCTGTGAGCAACAACCCTCATTCAAGAAAATCATGATAGGAAATGCAAGCACGGAAATATCGTATCAATTGGGAGATATATACACCGTATGCAGGTGTTGCTGGAATGTTGCTACTTATAAAAGGGAAAGTTTACAATTGGAAAGCTGACATTATCTCTTTTGTCGTAGAGTTTTGTTTTCAATCGACCCTCATTGTCAATTTCTAGATGTAAGTTAAGATATGAGGCAAACATAACTGTATCTGTTGTATCCTTTATCTCTAGTTCTATTGGATAGATGCATTCGACATAGTCACCAAATTGTGAATTATTTAATGAAAGAAAATCATCTATATAGCGGAAAGTAGAGTTTAAGGACATTGCTAACTTCTTATCTTTCTTCCTAAGAAGTTCCTGTATGAATAAATGTGAGGTTCCGAAAATGAACTATTCGGCACAATTGGCAGACAATTTGGAATACATACCAAAGGTGAAATAGTGTATGCTGAATACATTTACAGGGACATAAATATTGCCCTGCAATATATCAACAACATAATCTATAATGAGTTCTAATAGAACAAAGATATGCATAGTCATCGAAGATGAATTTTATTTTATTATCAATAGCAAGGTAAACGAAAATATCAGACCACATTTTTGTAATGATAGACAATTAAATGATGAACATTTTATTCATTTCCTTAATGATAAAAAAGATTTTTTATATAAAATCCCACTTCCTTTAAACATTTTAGAAATTATTGGCTTCTTTATTAAAAGGTCATTGGAACTGAGGAGACAGTGGTCTTATTGTTTCATGGATATTGAATATTGTAATATTATAAATTTATCACTTATGTTTTGGTGTCTATTTGATTAATTTTCGAATATTTTGTTTTTCTTTGGTGATTATTGTTTGTTAACTTTGTATTGCCACAAACATTGTAAATGTGTAATGACAATAAGGTGGTACCCAACACTTTTACTAAAAATAATTTGGCTCGTTTAATTTTCATAATTTTTTTACAAAGCATTTACTTTGACCCTTTAACAAAAATATAAAAATTTCAAAAAATTTGAACCAACCGTTTTATCAGAAAAATTGCACTGGTTAGATAGCAGTTTGACAAACACTTATTTTGATCACTGAGAAGCTTAATATTCCCTTAAACAACACAACGTAATTAAAACGTTTAGCTGATTTTTTAATTCGGGTATACGGTCACCAAAGTTTATACGTGTGTGACACTTGATTTAATTTCAAAATAGTATATAATATGTACAACAATTTCAAAACAGCAAAAAAGGGGCGAAAGGTACCTTAGGGACATTCAAAATTCATTTGTTAAGGAATGACTGTAATTTTTTTTTCTGTCTATGATTAAATAACATAAAGAATTTGGTGCACAAGAATAACGCGCGTAGCGGGTTATTTAACAGTGTGCACCACATTTTTTATGTTATTTTGTATAGACAGAAAAAAATATTACAGTCATTTCTTATAATTTAATTCTAAATTCCATTTTAAACCGTAGAAAACCATGAAAAAACGTTGATGACGTCACGATCACATGACTAAACTATGTCTATGGACTGATAACAAAATAACGTCAGCCAATCAGAAGACGCGTTAAGCCAAAATTAAAATATTTGAAAATAAACAGACAAAAAAGAAAAAAATGACCAATAAACAAATAAAAGTACACAAAACACAACATACCCAAAAATGATAGAAAACTAAGAAAAATCAATATTAACTGTGAAGATGGTGCATATGCAAAGAATATTGTATAGATTACAAATGTGAATTAAACATAATTTTGTACAGTACGAGTTACATTAAATGATGTATAATATGTATTGCAACATGCCACTCATTACCATGCTTTAATACATCAAAATACTTCATCTACTTTGCACTTGATGTCGTATAAAACTGCTGCATTCGAATAAACAACATACTTTAGTTAAATGTTTTCTTAAGATAGATCAAAATAGTTCTGAAACATATGGTCCATATATTATGACATATATTTAAAAACACTGCAATATGTTCTAAACAGTGTCAGTTTGATAATTCTAAGTATTGACAGAATTGGCCAATATTTTTGACAATAACAAATAGAATTTGTTTTGTTTTTTATAATTCATTATTTTACACGCGTGTTCAATTTGTTTTGAGTATAATCATATCTTCAACATGTGTAATAAAAAAAATCATTCGAGAAGTGTCATTCCTATTGCGGTGTGGTTGTTGCAATACCATTTATTTTAATGACTGATTAAGGCTTCTGTCATTGTTATACTTACTTCAAATTGTCCCAATATCAACCTTCTTTTCCTTTAATGATTCAGTATCTATACAGAAATGTTCTGCCATATAACTAGAAATCTGACATGCACGTTAGAACTTCTAAGGTTAATGTTTTGCTACAACATGCAGGTGCTAAGTGGTCGGATAATACATTTCAAATTTTCTTTTCTGCATAAAATTGTCTTTTAAAACAAGTAAACATTATGTACATGTTATGTGCAGTAGTATTATAAAATATTTTCTGACAGGACATTTTAAACTCACCTTTTTATGGCCCCGCAACAAAGTTTTCAGTGCCATATAGTTTTACCCTTGTCCGTCATTTTGTCATTCAGCAACAAACCATTATACGAACGTTTCATCTAAACGCGGTCAGATATTGGACTGATTTTTGGTATGTGAGTTAACCATGATCAAGTTTAAGTTTTGTACCAATCCATTATTTTTTACCGAAATTACAGGCTTCGGATTTTGAAAAATTATTGAAAATCACAGTTATACGGACTTTTTTCTAAACGCCTTTAGATATTGGGCTGATTTTTTGTATCTCAGTTAACCATGATGAGTTACAAAAAAATGTAAAGATCAAGTTTAAGTTTAAGTCTGCTCCGCTGATTTTTGCCGTAATTAGGGGTTTACGACTATGATAAATTGTTGAAAATAAAAGTTATACGGACTTTGTACTAGACGCCTTCAGATTATGAGCTGATCTTTGATTTTAGACAATCGTCATGTTTGTGTCCACATTTGTTATTGAATTTGCATATTTTTCAACTTTTGGAGACAAGGCTATTTTTGTCGTTTCGACACATCTAATTATAATTGTTTTCTATCAAATACAACTGATTTTGTCTTCTTTAGTATACATTTACATTGATGTAAGAACACTTTGCACTGGAACGAAACGTAATAATGTAAAGGTCAAAGAACATAGAATAAGATAAGCATTATTAATAGCATCATTGAAGCTCTGTTTTACTGTGAAATGTGTCATTACTGCCTGTTCTACACTCTTTCCCTCTTATTTTCAGTTATTCTAACTGTTTTCCTTTTTGTAATACATATCTTTATAAATATATTTGACTGGGACGAAAGTAAACAAATATTTAGTCTTAGATGCATGATTTTTTTTATTAGTTGTTATTGGCTTTGAACTAGCTGTCAGATAACTGCGAGTACTCTCAGATCTGTTCATTGTGTCTTTTTGTGTCGGGATGTATAAGTACCCGGCCATTTCCACTTATATTTTTGTCCATCTGATGAGTTAAGCCTTTTTCAACTGATATTTATAGTTCGTTCTTATGTTGTACTGTTATGCCACTGTCCAAGGTTAGGGGGAGGGTTGGGATCCCGCTAACATGTTTAACCCCGCCACATTATTTATGTATGTGCCTGTCCCAAGTCAGGAGCCTGTATATTCAGTGGTTGTCGTTTGTTTATGTGTTACATATTTGTTTTTCGTTCATTTTTTTACCTAAATAAGGCCGTTGGTTTTTTCGTTTGAATTGTTTTACATTGTCTTATCGGGGCCTTTTATAGCTGACTATGCGGTATGGGCTTTGCTTATTGTTGAAGGCCGTACGGTGACCTATAGTTGTTAATGTCTGTGTCATTTTGGTTTTTTGTGGATAGTTTTCTCATTGGCAATCATACCACATCTTCTTTTTTAAATATTCTTGACATTCAACGTGAACTTCTAGCATTACAGCAAAATAAATAATTTAGCCTGATTAAGCATTTCTAATGTAATCTATCGTTTTGCAATGACATATGTCTTACCACGGCATCATATGCATCAGCATAGATCATCTTTTCATTCGTAAATATTAAAAAATGATACTTATCTATGTATGATATATCAAAAATGCTTATTAAATGGCAGTTACCAACCGGCTTTACTGAATTCGTAATGAACTTCGAAATGGTGATACATATCATTGAATGAGAATTTCAATATTATACGATATTGTTCTAAATATAAAAGAGAAGCCTGCTTATGATTGCCAATAAGACAAATCTCTTCAAGAGATCAAATGATAGAGAAAATAAAAAAATATAGGTCACTGTATAATGAGCAAAACCCACATCACATAGTCAGCTATGCAAGTCAAACAAAAGTTTGTGGCTTTTTATATTCTTGTCTACACAGACTCAAACAGATATTTCATTTTAATGATAACTTTTGATAATAGAGGTGTGAGATATACATCAATGCCAGAAGGACCTATGAAACCGATCTAATAAACTAAAACGTACTTCGTGGTGAACTTTTCAACAAAGTTCAGGTAAAAAAAACCTCTAAATCGTCCCGAGCCTCAAAATATTGTTCACAAAAATAATAGAAACTATCACAGACCTGCAACTGTTTTTGAAATCCCTTATTTAAAAAAAATATACTGCAATTGATCAAAAAATGAAATAGTATGTACAATGTACGAAACTTACAATTGTTGTAAGTAAAGAAAATTCATGTATCAGTATTTGGAAAAGAATTCAACGCATCTCAAAGTTTCAACAGTTAGTAAATATTTCAAAGCATATATCCCATATCCGACCTTCCAATATTTTTTTGTATTACGTTTAAAAATGCAAATTAATAGAATTAGTAAAACAATTTTAAAGGAAACTTTGAATAATTTTTTTTATCGTGTATCACCTTACAAGTATGACCAGAGTTAAGCTTTCCATAGTCATTCTCCTCACACAAAAAACATTCAATCTAGCAATAAATGCGGGATGTTCGGAGTACTAATTATGTGTCTTTGCGAAATGATGCAACTTCTTTTAGTTACCTTTAGTGATGTGTTATGTGATAGCTCCGACTCAGAGTATCGGACTAGACCTAAAAACTTTTCCTATTGATGCATATAAACATCTTCTCTTCCTTTATGTAGATATATCATCTACTTAACTATGAACTTCAATCTGTCCAAAGCAACCTTGATAACATAATACACAGTACTCAATATTATATTCAAGTTGGAACTATACCTTCTGAAGTTTTAATGATGCGAGCATTTAAGGATTCTAGATCTGTTTCGTTCGACATTGTGATTCATTGATTGATTGTTGGTGTTTAAATACCACTTTTATTCACCTCATTTTGGCCTATTTCGGGCCGCCAGTTTTAATTGGTTGAGGAAGCCGAAGTGCCCGGAGAAAATCATCGACTTTCGATATGAAAACTGACAAACCAAGTCAATTAAGATCGGAGTCGAGTGCACCCTCATTGTTGATTGGCTAGTGATTACAATAGACCAAGACCACGCGGACACCGAGGCCCCACCTTACATTATGAGTCAAAGTACTAAATATATGAACACAATATATATAAGAATAAACATCATTATGACATTTGACACAAACTAATATTTTCATATCACCGACGTTTTACTCCGGCGTATACTTTTTTTGTGGATGGTTACTTACGGTTATATTATCCTTGGTCAATTAAGAGCAACTTAAATAAGTATATTCGAGCTTACAATCGATGCAGTTTGATGAAAAAGCTTTTTTCCGATGAATTTGTTTTGTAAAAAAAGCACTAAAGTGTTGATGTTTACCAAAAATAAATTTTACTGGCAGAGTATAAGAATAGAAAAAAAACTATAAGATGTCCTGCCTGACAAAGGCACATTGCTGCAAAACCCCTTTCACAGGGAGTACAGTCTCTATCATGTTGCACTAACCATAATATCAAGTACTGGTAGATATAATATATGTGCCCCAATAAACTAAAACTATCAAGATGTATGTTAAACTGGTACTCTCTCTAAGGATTGCTATGATGATTTTTCATGAACACAATTATGCGTTTAATGTTACTCGACCTCTCACTTTCCCACTCGTAGAAGAACATTCATTTAGAACCAAGTACTATGTTCAGCATAATTTGAAGTCGTCTGAAATTGTATCTGATAAAATCATCCACTCCTTGACATTTAATTCAATGTCGATTGAACTCTGTACCTACTTTACGGTGTTTGGCTGGGTTGTTGATTTAGAATTTGTTCTGATTAGGATCATAGTTTATCCCTGTGGAGTTGTATCATGTTTTGGTTAGTAATCAATATAAACCGTTTAATATATTAAATAAACATTATAGTAATTCGACCTGTCACAATGACCACATGGGAAAGATAATTAACTAAGGACATTCTATCACGTTTTATAATGGTTTTAGTGCTGATTGGTGTTAATGGCCGATTTAGCTAAGTTTCTGTTGAAGTTCGTCACAATGTTTTAGACAAGGGATAATTTAGAATTTGACATTTCGTACAGGCAACTGTTTATAGTTGACTTTTTAACGTCTTTTAGTTGCAGTCCCGTAGATCATTGCCCCATATCTCTTGTCATTTAGAATAATTATAAAAGTTATTTTTTCTAAACGATATGCAAATACACAAATTGCGCCAAAAATTGTAAAATGTTATAAACTCATTGATCAACTAAAAAAAGACATATAAAAAAAGAAATGAAATTGAATGAAGACTGTATCGACATCTTCCTACGTATTGAATAATTAAAAATGAATCTCTTTTTTTTTATCATATTTATTTTCTGCAGCCAGCTATCATTTATCTGTTATATTGTTACAAACAGTTACAAATTAGAATTAAAATGCAATGTCATTAATTTCTTTTATAAGACTGTTAGACCACCTTGGTTAGCAATGCCAAATTTTAAGAGACGAATAAATGTACAAAAGGAATAAAAAAAAATGGAATATAAATGAAAAAATCAGCAAAACAAGAAAGGTTTTATAAGAAGAGATTTTGTAATGCATAATTTATTATACTTACAAACATACGGGTTGTATGAGGCTAAAATGTTTGATGATATAAAAAAGAAGATGTGGTATGATTGCCAATGAGACAACTATCCACAAAAGACCAAAATTACACAGACATTAACAACTATAGGTCACCGTACGGCCTTCAACAATGAGCAAAGCCCATACCGCATAGTGAGCTATAAAAGGCCCCGATAAGACAATGTAAAACAATTCAAACGAGAAAACTAACGGCCTTATTTATGTTAAAAATGAACGAAAAACAAATATGTAACACATAAACAAACGACAACCACTGAATTACAGGCTCCTGACTTGGGACAGGCACATACATAAATAATGTGGCGGGGTTAAATATGTTAGCGGGATCCCTACCCTCCCCCTAACCTGGGACAGTGGTATAACAGTACAACATAAGAACGAACTATAAAAATAAGTTGAAAAGGCTTAACTCATCAGATGCACACAAATACAAGTGGACGTGGCCCGGTACTTATACATCCCGACAAAAAGAAACAATGAACAGATCTGAGAGTACTCGCAGTGATCTGACAGCTAGTTCAAAGCCACTAACAACTAATAAAAAAATCATGCAACTAACAATGGATTTAGTGTAAAGACGTCAAAAACAGCCAGAGAAAAACATGACCTTGTGCAGTGCCAAGTTACAGGTATCGACAGATTGTAGATCCATGAATATGTATATACATACAACATACTAGGAATATTTAGTTAGTTTTTAATTTACTGATAACAAAATTTATATTTATACCAATAAAAACAATATTCAATGATCTTATTACATTGTTGGATAGGTAACCTTTTAGAATAAGTTTATTTAAAGGAGCGACAAGTTTACAAGGATCATTTCTAAATTTCCGGGCACGGTTAACAACATTTCCGTAAAAATGAGGATGTGCTATCCCGTTTGAAATAAGTTTTCTACAGGTACAACTAAACTTCAAAACCAAATCTTTATATCTATGGAAAAATTTAGTAAAGGTTTTAAGTAATTTATGGTACCGATATCCCCGGTTTAATAATTTACCAGTAATACATAGGTTGCGTTCGTTAAAATCAAAAACGTCACAACAGACACGGACATAGCAAACAAGTTGTGAAATATAAACACCGTAAGATGGTGCCAAAGGAACATCACCATCTAAAAATGGAAAATTAACAATAGGGAACGAAAAGTCGTCTCTTTTGTCTTAAATTTTAGTGTGGAGTTTCCTGTTTAAAACCGAAATATCTAAATCCAGGAAATGACAGTTATTACCGAATAAATTTGATATTTTTAAAGTAAGTTCCTTGGGGTAAATTTCCGCAGTATATTGAGACAATTCTTGATTATTTAACGAAAAAATAAGTGAAATGATGAGTCTTTTGGAGACGAAACGCGCGTCTGGGTAAAATCTCAAATTTCAATCCTGGTATCTATATGAATGTAATTACAACCACCTGGTCAGTGCCACTGCTGATGGAGTTTTTATTCCCCGAGGGTATCACAAACCCAGTACTAGTATATATGAAAAGTAGAATAACATGTACAAGGTTGGATAAGTGAAATTACAAAAAATACTGAATTTCAAGGAAAATTCAAAACGGAAAGTCCCTAATCAAATGGCAAGATCAAAGGATAAAAAGTGAGGTGAAAAATAATAAAAAAAAAAATATTAAAGAATAGGAGAAAATGTACATGTTTGTATTTAGAATTTCAAAAACGGATCATTGATAAAAATGATTGTTAGTGATTGTTATTTCAAATATTTATGTACATTTAAATTTTGAATGATACTTGAATCAACTCGATGACTTTGGTCAAATGCTGTTTCAATAAAAACAACACTATTATCTACTACAGAAAGGGCAACGACTCAAACTTAACACTTAAGGAAAAATGAGCAACAAAAAGAACACTAAACAGAAAACTTGATCAATACCAAACAAAACAAAACCAAAATTTGGAGTTATTTCAAAATTGTAACCGGTTCCTCCTCAGCAATGTTGCTCATGACAAGTACATGTTCGATGATAAACCTTATACGGTGATAATGTCATCCAGGAAAAAATAGACAGGATTGTTGCAATGTCATCAGGACCGAATCCGTGTTCTTTTGTTATAGTTTGCACTAAATAACGTTTCACTAAGAAAATTCCTAAACTTACACTAAATTTACAATAGAAATAGTTATCAAAGGTACCAGAATTATAATTTGGTACGCCAGACGCGCATTTAGTCTACATAAAACTCATCAGTGACGCTCAGATCAAAATAGTTATAAAGCCAAACAAGTACAAAGTTGAAGAGCATTGAGGACCAAAATCGTAAAAAGTTCTACTAAATACGGCTAAGGTAATCTATTCCTGGGATAGGAAAATCCTTAGTTTTTCGAAAAATTTAAAGTTTTGTAACAGGAAATTTACTAAATAAAGACCCTATGCAAGTTCATTGATTAATTCCCATGCCATATTTTAACTTTCAAATTGATATATAATTGTCTGGTCATGGTAACAAATCTATTAGCTAAGTGAAAACGGATAAAAAATGATGACACTTGAGTGATACTTAGAAGCTGCAAGTTCTTCCAGTAATCAGAATTATGCAAAGCTAAACAAGATTAAATAGATTTATATTTATCCTCAAAAGTTCAACGTTCTGCAGTGTGAATACAGGAGATATGAGGTGAATTACAAAGAGAGAAAAACCCACGATATATTAACTTAAAGACGTCTTAGGTGTTGTGAAATTAGAGTGACGATGCGTCAACTTTTGTTGAAGGCCTCATTTTTGGGGTTTGTTAACTCTACATGGATACTAGGCTTAAAAGTTAGAAATAACAAAAATACCTAACTGCAATGGAAATTTAAAACGGGTAGTCCTTAAAAGCAAAACCAAAAGCTCAAGCATATACGGGCATTAATAAAGAAAACCTCTGTCATATTTCTAACATTTTAAAACTTGTTGGATTTATCCTGGGCTTTTCTAGCTAAACTTCTCACATGTATTGACTTGTATTTAAATCCATTATATTGACAAAATGTGTGAGCACAACAAACAGACAAAAAATTGTGAACGTCAGGCGTGCGCTTAGTCTACAAAAGACTCATCAGTGAACTCGAATTAAATAGAATGAAACGACCAAATAATGAAAAAAAAAAAATAGGCATTGGGAACTTTAAATTTAGAAAGTGTTTAGCCGAATGCAGCTAAACTCAAATTTCCTCTGTATAAATATTCAAAAATGTCATAGTTTTGTCAATTTAGGATCATAACTATATCATTGATAATCCATGCCACCACAGAAAAGCGAATTGGAATTCTGAGTGTTCAATCCTGAAACAACATTCCAATCTGTTTTTTAATTCTTTTTATATTATTTTTATAATTGTATTAAATGAGCTAAATCTTTTCAATGGAAAAGAGACGAAAATTCTGACAAGAGTTTCTAAATTTATTTAAAGTGCAGTATCAACAGTTTTTGTAAATTTTATATTTATTGTATATTTTTCTGAAGTATGAAAACTCTTTTGTAATTTGTATAGGCCACTTCATTTTGATGATCCGATGATAGTTATCTATAAATAAACATATATCGAACTATGCATCGACCCAGTGGTTGTAAATAAACTCATCATAGATACCAGGACTAAATTTAGTATATATGTCAGACGCGCGTTTCGTCTACAAAAGACTCATCAGTGACGCAAGAATCCAAAAAAGTTAAAAAGGCCAAATACAGTACGAAGTTGAAGACCATTGAGAACCAAAATTCCTAAAATGTTTGCCAAATACAGCTAAGGTGTTCTATGCCTGAGGTAGAAAAGCCTTAGTAATGAAAAAAAATCAAAAATTGTAAACAGTAAATTTATAAATATAACCATATCAATGACAATTCATGTCAGCACAAAAAGTGCTGACTACTGGGCTTGTGATACCCTTGGGGAAATAAATATCCACCAGCAGTGGCATCGACCCAGTGGTTGTAAAAACTCAAACGATGCATGTTCTGGTTATGTCCACAGAGTAATGTGGATCTATATCACTTGTCAAACAATCAACAGTAAGACAAATGCCACTACAAGAAATGGGACATGATTGGCAAATATAAACAAAATACATCTCTTGCTGTTTCTTTTAAAGGTATTAGCTTTGCAAAAACATCGCTGCCAATCATGACACATCGTGCCGGTCAACCAATATCTAATGGTGAGCCAAAATATTTTGCAGGGTCAATATCTGTTGTTCTTCCAAATAACTTTGTTTAAACCTGTTTTGTTACAGTAGTTCGTAAAATGTGAACATACACGAACGCAAGAAACCCAATAATGTATGTATGTAAATGCCAGACCATGAGACAAAGGTAATGTTACATCTGAAAATTATAAAGTTAACAAAACTGAATAGTCTGTGTTGTCATAGATTTAAGTTTAGGGTCGTCAATCTGTGTATGTATCGTAATATGATACGACTTTAATTTTTTAGGAAATATCCAAAACTTTCACATGTTTCAGTACACTTGATATATTGTAATACTGGCATCCCCCCCCTTTTTATAGTAAACCTATGTCTGTATAGTTTCTTGAAATAATTGAGGATAAACGATAGATGTTAGTGAGATCTCTTATGTTGCAAGTGATGTAAGTTTGTTAAGACGTTTTATTTCACGTACTGATTCCGTATTTTCGCAGTAGTTACCTTATTATATTATAAACTCAAATTAAACTGTTCTAATGATCTACTAATACATTTAAAGTCAAAACCCATCTTTATTGATGAAGAATAATCCATGTTTACAAACAATATCAGTATTACGGGAATTCCCCTTGTGTGATTCATGGTTTCCGATTGGTAAACAATATGTGACAAGCTCTGCCATTGGTCAGTCGAAAGTATAAATACAAAAACAACAACAGAAACGACAGAGTGTTGGGTTGACAAAGAATGAGAAGTAACAAACCTTAATAGAAGCTGGAATATGTCTGAAAAATTCAGACAAAAGATTGTGGGTGCCGGTGACGGTGCTAAATACGGATGACGGTGACAAATACAGTTACCGGTGACGCTGACGGTTCTTGTTACCAGTGACGGTGACAGTGCCCAGGACGCTGACAGTGCCGGTGACGTTGCTATTGAAGGTGCACTTTTAGAGTTCTGTCAACGGTTTCGACATGATTACTATGTCATTTAATGTGTTATACTTAGTTGTTGTCTTCTTTGTTCCATAATGTAGAAGGAAGTTATTATCCTTTAATTGAGATTATAGAAATAAACAAAATAAGTGACAACCTTGTTACTTTACTGTTGAATTATATACATGTACTAGTTTTGTGTGTCTATGTAAGACCAACCTTTACCGGGGACCTGATCAGACCAGTGACGGAGTCTGCAAAACCCATTTTCTAGAGCATGGATTATTTTTGATATCAATAAAATATGAAACTTTAACTTATTCAGATATTTATATTTCATAACTGGCAATATGTATATAAACACAATTATACGTTTTCCCTTTCTGTGACGTGTTTTGGACCGACGGTTAATAGTGGACGTCGAACCTTACACTTTATAGATCCTTTAAATCTCTTTTTCTTTGTGACCCTGTGTTCTCTGGTGGCCGACTCTAGCACCAGGGAGACGGCGTTACAATATAGCGTGCAAGGAAACATGCACTTATGTTTTCATTATCAATATATCATATGATCGTTAACTTCCTCATTTAAATATCGGTTCACTATTATTGTAGTTGCTTTCATACTCACCAAATTGATTATAGGAAGAATATTTAGACCTTAATCGTTCATATGGTTATCACAAATATTCAAAATGAAATGTTAAATGGTTTTTACTGTAATACAACAGTTTAGATTCTAAGCTATCCAAATACAAGTCAATGAGACATTATTCTTTACCAACTGGATAAAAATTCTCAGAAAAAAATGCCATTTTTATTTCATTATCAAAATGGATGTTATCGTAAATATTAAATGAATAGAACACCTTCCAACAATTATTCAGATTTTGAATAAGTTGTATAGTTAGAAGATTGTCCTCTGATAAAATATTTCTATTTTAAAATCAAGCTGCAAATTAAATGTGACAAACCTGACTCATATAATTTGCCAATTAAGCAAAATATTTGCTAAAAATAGTGTTTTATTAGTCAAGAAAACTCTTAACTGTAATTCTTCCATTGTACACTCATGCGAACTATTAAATCTAAAAATGTGACTGAAATACGTCATAAATCAATATTATGGTACACGTATATCAATGTTGAAAACAGAGTTTTACTTGCAATTAAATTATTAGTCTTATAAAGTATAAATACATAACAAAACAATTAAACTGAATTAATGCAAGGTAGAGTCAAAAAGGCGACATCGATTAAAAAATATCAAAATCAAATGTTATCAAACAAACCAGTGAAAAATATTTGGCATTTTTATGAATTGGTACAAGAGTTAAGCAGCTAATTGACATAATTGGTTCATGTGACAATAACTGTAATCAAACAGCAAAAACTGTGAAGATATGCACCACAGACATACAACACCACTGATTAAAAAAACCTCAAACACATCTCATATCGTAAATAATACGCTTTCTCACAAACTCAGTGAAACATAATACAAGGGTTAACAAAAAAAGAAACAAAACACTGTGGATTCATTTATTTTCGAGGGTACCAACTTTCGTGGATTGAGGAGAACTGGCATATTCGTGGATATATAAATTCGTGGTTTTGGGAAAGTTTGCATACATTTCTTTAGAAAATTTGTATTTCGTTGATCATTTAAATTCGTGGTTCTCCTGTTCCCACGAAATCCACGAAAATTGGTATCCAACGAATATTAATGAATCCACAGCAGTTTAAAACATTATGCATTCGAATCGAATATCATCACCCACTGGCATAAAGAACGACCAACGTCAAAACACAGATAACAGGATGCATACATACATCAAATTTTATTAAACAAACTAGTGAAAAATATTTGGCATTTTTATGAATTGGTACAAGAGTTAAGCAGCTACTTGACAGTTGTTTATTGATCTTTTACACTGACACTATTGTGTGAGCAACTTGAATAGACATAATTGGTTCATGTGACAATAACTGCAATCAAACAGCAAAAACTGTGAAGATATGCACCACAGACATACAACACCACTGACTAAAAAAACCTCAAACACATCTCATATCGTAAATAATACGCTTTCTCACAAACTCAGTGAAACATAATACAAGGGTAAACAAAAAAGAAACAAAACAGTTTAAAAAACTATGCGTTCGAATCGAATATCATCACCCACTGGCATAAAGAACGACCAACGTCAAAACCCAAATAACAGGATGCATACATACTAATTCAGGTCAAAAGTCATACGGCAACAAGCACAATTGCACAAATCAAATAAATTGATATTAGGTAGCAAATCTTTTAACAAAGTTAACATAAGCGACAAAATTGTGTTCCAAAAACTGGTTCATAAAACACTTACCTTACTTTTGCCTTTTTGCCCCACTGTCAGAACTTCATCGGACGGGGCACGCCAGCTTTTACCTCCACCACCACCGGTAGTAGCATTACTGGAATTCATATCCTAGGTAAAAGGTCAAGGAATTTAAATATTCATACTAATATGATGTATCCATATCGTTTTTAATAAATCCGTTAAAGAAAACAAACATATCTAATGAAGTGAAGAATATTTTGCTTTTTAAATAAAAATCCTCACTACTTCCGACCTGTTGAAAAATTTGCACTATTTCTCTCCAAAGCTTAACAATGGACGAATACAATATTACAGTTATTTGAAATTCCAAAACCGATTCCACATGATTTTATGAAATAGGATTACAATGTAGTTGATTTAATGATGTTTACGGGTCCTTTGGCGATAAATATATATATATATATTATATATATATACAACCTATGCAGGAAGTTAAATACTATATCGATATATGTTTGACTTTTCCTCTGAAGGTGAATGAATGTGTATGTCCAATAAATACCAATCTACCGATCACAGTTTGACAGAAGAACTATCATTAACAACATTTTATTTTCAAACATCGAATGCATATTTCCTGGTTTATGCCTACTATTGTGTTTCCCGCTTCAATAGGAAGTTCCAACATCAGTTTCATGATTCATCCATTATTAAACAAGCTGAAAATTTAAAACGTAAAATTTCTGATTAAAGCTTACTTTTTTCGTCCCACGCTCAACAATAGCATGATCCAATATTAGTTTCACTATTCTTAAATTATTCAACAACTTGAAATTTTCAAATATTCAATGTAAAATATGTAAACTGACTTTTTTCGTACCACACTAAATGCAATAGTATCCTTTTGTATCAGTAAATTAGTTCTTCAATAATTTGATAACTTAAACTTTTCAAACACCAAATGCATAATTTCGGATGCAAGCTTACTTTTTTCGACCATCAGGCAGTAAAGTAGTACGCTCCAGTATCAGTATAACGGTTCTTCCATCATTTAAAAACTTGAAATTTCCAAGAACCGATTGCATCAGTTCTGATAGCTCACTTTTTCGTCCATCACTCAGTACAATCGCATGTTTTAGTACATCGTTTCTATAATCATTTAACTTGAAATTTTCAAACATCGAATGTTGTATTCCTGTTTTCGGCTTTTTGTTTCGTCCCTCACTCAATACAATAATTTTATTCAATATCAGTTCAATGGATCTGTAACTCTATCAACACCTTATGAATATATCGAATTATCAATTATAGGTTAACAGTTTGGAGGGTCTTCTGTCGATCAACAAGTTATAATACATCCGAGTAATATACACTTATATCAATTAAATGAATCTAGGTTCAGACGCACTTTCTGCATCTATTCAACTCGGATATGATCAAATATAATTCTCATAATTATCCTAGTACCATTTGATAGAATTTGGAATTTTTAGAAATCGCATTATTAAACAAACTAACAAATGTTTGAGGAAGAAAATCTATTTCGCTCTCTTGTGTAAAGAGAAACATAGCAACGTTTACAGAACTTAAAACTCTGATGGCATTAAAAATTCAACACATCACAATTAGATTAACTTTTACTTCATTCGTTCTACGTAAAAATTAAACATTAAAGAAGAACAAATTAGAATCTGTTCTATATTATCAATTGTACAGCAATAATTCATCAACATTACATGAAAACTGATCAGTGTTATCGACATTAACGAAAATTAATGGATAATAAATCTGCAATGTGAATGATCGTTGCGCTTTTCGATTTACTTTTATTTAGTAAAAAGAGGAAGACGTGATGATTTTTTAAAACTGTTATTCAACAATATTGCACAAGCTGTTCACAGATTTCTTCATTGGTACAGTAAAGCGTTACAGGGAAATTTTACATGCAAAAAGTAAGATCACAAAAATACTGAACTTAGAGGAAAATCAATTCGGAAAGTCCCTAATCACATGGCAAAATCAAATAACAAAACGCATCAAAAACGAATAGAAAAGAACTGTCATATTCCTGACTTGGTACAGGCATTTTGAAATGTAGAAAATGGTGGATTAAACCAGTGTTTGTATTCTAAGAAGAGTCAGTATTTTAATTTATAAATTAAATCTTGGTAATTAGTATTGGCTTTCACAAATCAAGTCAATATGCGCTCTTAATTAGTTTACTTTTATAATCATAACTTTCGTTAATGCATTCAAATACACAAAATACTACAATTTACTAAATTAGTCCATATCCTATTTCAACGTGACGTTGGATTAGTAAACCAGGGCTAAATGTTTTATTACTAATAAATTTTGTATCTTTTGACAACCATAAATATATAAAACTGATGTATTTATAGAGTAACGATTACGAATTCCAATATTCTAAAACGACAGCTTGAAAAGTCCAAATACCAATCTTCTTTAATTAGAAATATTGTGTAAACTGTAAGTATCATTTAATTTTGGTTAAACAGTTGTTCGCCATATTTTTTAAAAACTGGATAACCAAAACATTTATAATTTTGGTATATGTCAGAGAAACAGCAACCAAACGATAAAACATACAAAAATGAATATATAGAATATATAGAATTTAAAAATATGTATCAAATATGGAATGCTATGTTTTGCACCCAGTGTAAACAAATATCGAAAGTTGTATAAAATTTTACAGAACAATGATAATTTTGTCATCAATATTAAATTTCTTTTCATGTAGACGAAAAAACAGTAAAATCACAAAAATTCTGAACACAGAGGATAATTCAAAACGGAAAGTCCCCAATCAAATTCCAAAATCAAATGACAAAACACAACAACAACTGTCATATTCCTGGCTTGGTACAGGCATTTTCAAATATGGAAAACGATGGATTGAACCTGGTTTTATAGCGCTAAACTTCTCACTTGTATGACAGTAGCCTCAAATTCCATTATATTTACAACGATACGTGAACAAAATAGACATAATAGGTAAAATAGTCACAGTACGGGTACAGCAGTCATCATTGATTAGTGGAAAAAATTTAAGTCGATTTTTGACATCACGTTAAGCACTATTTGTGATATCTTGGTGTCCCCCATCTGTTCGAGGAGAATACCGGAGTATCATGAGAGAGACCACCGATCTTTTAAGGGAAAATTAACCTTCCTTATCATTTACGATAACATTTAAAATCGAACGCACATGTCACTAGCGGGATTTACAACTTTAAACAAGATGGTAGATGAACTACTTTGACCATTTGACCACAAAAGTCTTTCTGACATGCGCATCTGGTGCAGAAAAATTGGTACCGTTAATGTTATTAAGATATCAATGTGTATTCAAATGACATATGGCATTGACAATTTCTATTTGTTAATATAGCTTCATTACATTTATGAATGTCAACTCGGCGATGAACTATAAATTAAGTATTTGTTGTCTTTTCTTACGATACTCAAGTACTGGTTCTAAAACTATCCCCAAAAGGAATGTACTAGTTATACCTATTTTACATAAGGTAGTTAAAGATAAAACCATCAAAATTATTATGTAAACAATAATCTTATCAATAGTTTAATAAATACCTATTGACAAATTATTACCAAGTCAAACCAGATCAAACGAATTTAATACAGAACAAAAGGATGTTGATTAGAACTTATTGATGAGTTTGACCATTTTCTAAAGTTCACCATCCCATCAGTGACGCTCAGATTAAAATAGTTAAAATGCACGCCAAATCATTGATAGTGTGGTCATTTTCTTCATTTATTTTGTCTATTAAACATTCAAATCATCAATGGTATCTGTGTTCTATGGTATTAATGATATTAATGGCCTCATAACATTTTACAAATTTTTAGAACAGTTGCTTCTGAATTTGTTCTACTGTCGAACCAATGGTATGTCTAACGTAGACGGTATGACCGTCTTGCGTATTGAATTATAAGCCTGTTATCTTTGAGTTTTTTTTTAAGTTATTGCATCGATTACACTGCTAGTCGACATGTCACCAAAAAGAATTTCACGGTCCTATTAGACAGACCGCTTGACATTAAATACTGTTGATAAGGTCAATTGCTGTAAAGGTATTGCTCATAAAATGTTGAAATAGTTCAAAACTCTAAATGCATCTACAATATACTCCAAGGTTAGCTTGCCTCAGTAAGTTAAGTTTGGTACAAGTTTCGGAACAATTGATTTGTGACGCCTTTAGACTTCATAAATGATTTTTTTCGTTCCAAAAAGTGTTGTAAACAGTTAGTTTGTTAATATGACCATATCAATGATAATTCAGGTGATACCCTCGGAGAATTAAAACTCCACCAGCAGTGGCATCGACTTAGTGATTGTAAATAAACTCATCATAGAAACCAGGATTAAATTGGTATCTACGGCAGACGCACGTTTTGCCATCAGTGACGCTCGAATCCAAAAACGTTTTAAAAGGTCAAATAAAGTATGATGTTGAAGAACCTGAGGTAGAACCTGAGGTAGAAAAGCCTTAGTATTTCATAAATTAAAAAGTTTTGTAAACAGTTATTTTATAGATATGACCATATCAATTATAATTCATGTCAGCACAGTGCAATATATACTTCAACCTTAAAAAGCATTGTAACTTGCTGTTCCAGAAAAAAAACTAAAGACTGAAGGTAGTTATATTGTTCCTTCACCATAATAAAATGCCATTGGTCATTTTCTTTTAAAGACGTAGTTACAATCACAACTGTCTTCAAACTACACATCCACAACGCTCGAATAAAAATAATAAAAAAGGCCAAATAAGGTAAAATTAAATAGGATAGCAGCATGGTCGACTAAAATTTTCGAAAGGTTGATGCGTTTACCTCCCTTTAAGTTTGTAACCTTGACTTTTTTTGTCTCAATCGATTTATGACTTTCGAACAGCGGTATGCTACTGTTGCCTTTATTTCGTAAATAGTATAATCAGTCAAAATTTAGAACTAGTCTGATAACATTCATCATTTCTTTCAACGTAAAATAATCGTTAAAAATAAATGCCAATCATTATGCTATCAAAAACAAAATCGATAAAGATGTACAAAAGAATTTTCCAACATACAATGTAACTACAAAACCTATATTTGTTAAGCTTTCTCAGTAATTTTAATTTTTTTTTCAGAAATTCATTAAGATGATTGTTGTTACGTTTTTGGCACTAAATTGTACATTTAAGTAACATAATATCATGTTTTGCATATAAATTTGCAATCTAGAGTTACCATCAGTCTGTTCTAAAAACATTTTGCGTGTTAATTCTGCAATGATATATACTTAACTTCATTAAATTGAACATGCATCGTAAATTGTTAAAAAAAAGAGATTTTAATCAATACAAGACTGACATCTGTTATTAGCATGTTTTTGTTATTTTTACAGATGGTTAAAGAAAACATTATTTATTGACTTTTTGTAACCTGTAAAAACATAGTTTCAGTAAACAAATTGCTTCAATTCGGGACTTTCCTTTTTGTCTCTTCCTCAGAGTTCAGTTTTCTTTTGTGATTTTACTTTTTATATCAAATTCTTCATTTTTTGGTCTATCCTAATTACCGGTTGGATCGTTCTTACTGATAATACTTAAAAACGATTATTTTCGAGCACTAGTTTGATACCGTTGTGTCTCCATTATAACTGTCTTATGGTATGATCAGTTCAGTGGTCAGTGATTAAGAGGTCAGAGTCAGAGGTTTACCTGGCTATACAACCAGAGTCAGTCCACCATTTTCTACATAAGAAAATGCCTGTACCAAATCAGAAATATGATAGTTCGTTTAATGTGTTTGAGTTTTTAATTTTGTCATTTGATAATTGACTTTCCGTTTTGGATTTTCCTAGGATTTCAGTATTTTTGTTTTTTACTTTTTTTCAGATATCGACCTTTATTTTGAACATACTTTTATTGAATTCTACGTTTCGAAATTATGTAGAAACTATAGATACCAACTCACTAAGGCAAAGATGATCTAATTTTGATTTGGCTACTGTGGATTCATTGTTATTCGACGGATACCAATTTTCGTGGGTTTCGTTGGTACAGATGAACCACGAATTCAGATGGTCAACGAATACACTTATTCAATAGACGTTGTATACAGGGATTAGTGAAACTACGAAATAAAATATCCACGATTATGCAAATTTTCACCAATCCACGAAAATTGGTACCCAAGAAAATAAATGAATCCACAGTATTCGTTTTTGCTCTATTTAATTTGTTTGCGTTTGTTTTTGTTGAATGCACTTCAGTGTTTCTGTTGTGCCGTTTTATTCTTCTTATACATTGTTATAGTTGTTGTTTTACTTCGGTTTCAGTTTGCTACCCTTGCGAATTTTTTCTCACAACCGATATATGGCTTTTGAACAGCGGTATAAAGTAGGCAAACAATGAACTCCGAGGAAAGTTCAAAACGGAAAGTCCCTAATTAAATGGCAAAATCAATGCTCAACCACATCAAACAAAAGAATAACAACTGTGATATTCTTGACTTGGTACAGGCATTTCTATAAAGAGAATGGTGAATTGAACCTGGTTTTATTGCTAGCTAAACCTCTCACTTATATGAAAGTCGCCTTAAATTCCATCATATTGACAACGATGCGTAAACAAAACAAACACTGTACCACATCTAGGATGAACGGAATTTATCAAGACTAATTTACAACTTCTTATTGTCTTCTGTGTTTTTTAATTATTTTATTTCAGGTAAGAAAATCGTAACATTGAAAAATAAATCCCCGTTACAATGTACCAATCCTGATCATTCTCTAATGGGATCGTTATTTATAAATTGTATTTCAAACCTTTCCTTGAGATCCAACATATTAAGACGACTTATTTCTGGTTTTTTAATTATTTTATTTCAGGTAAGAAAATCGTAACATTGAAAAATAAATCCCCGTTACAATGTACCAATCCTGATCATTCTCTAATAGGATCGTTATTTATAAATTGTATTTCAAACCTTTCCTTGAGATCCAACATATTAAGACGACTTATTTCTGGTTTTTGAATTATTCTTTGCTTTTAGACCCTCCAACTAAATATGAAATATGATATGTGATTCCTTTATACTTCTGAAGAATACGTATCAGATAAAATCGGTCAAATAAAAGCAAAAAAAAAGAGGGACATCCAAATTCATAAGTCGAAAATAAACTGACAAAGCCATGGATGAAAAAGAAAATGACAAAGCGACAAACAATGGGACACAAAACACAACATAGAAAACTAAACACTAAGCAACACGAATCCCACCAAGAACTGAATCTAAATATAACTTATGGTATGTGTTTCATTGATTCTTCTAAAGAGTAATAATAAGATAAAATCATTCAAAGAGAGGCTAAGAATACCACAGGGACTCAAACTCATATATTAAAAATAAACTGACATAGCCATGTCTAAAAAAAGAGAAACAGACAAACAGACAAACAATAGGACACAAAACATAACATAGAAAATATCTATAAATATAGAATGACACATAGAAACTCCTTTTAAATGAGTTGTGGGCATTGGAATTTCAATTTATTATGATAACGTATTAGTTTTATGTATTTATGAAAAAAATAAGTTGCTTTTACGATTTCCGTGTGAGTTATATGAAAGTTACAAGTGTCGTCACCGTTGTGTGTTCTATCTACTCATTTTAGTTTGTCATGATAATATGATGCCACACTATTTGGCAGCATGACATTTTGTTGAATGAATTCTTTTGACGCTTTTTCTACTTGTCATATTTATATATGCTTGCTTGTTTCCACAGAAATACTATTGTAAAATTTAAATTAAAGTGTCATGTTTGAGCAAAATTCTTAAGACAGACTTTCCATATATATGGACAGTGCAGTTAACAACACTTTTTTATTGACAGTATACCTAGAAGTATATATATTGTGCACATGTCATTTCGATACACATGTGTAGCCTCAGTCCGAATCCAAAGTTTAGAAGGTCTGGTATCTACTCATTAAATTTTTGATTAGCATTCCTAAATGAATTCTTCACTGAAACGCCAGCTGTTAAATTCAAATTACATACCTTTGTACGTTTCTAGGTTGAAGTAAATAAAGGCAACAGTAGTATACCGCTGTTCAAAACTCATAAATCCATGGACAAAAAACAAAATCGGGGTAACAAACTAAAACCGAGGGAAACGCATTAAATATAAGAGGAGAACAACGACACAACACTAAAATGTAACACACACAGAAACGGACCAAGCATCAGACAAAAATGTTATCAAAGGTACCAGTATTATAATTTGGTACGCCAGACCCGCGTTTAGTCTATATAAGACTCATTAGTGACGCTCAGATTAAAATAGTTATAAAGCCAAACAAGTACAAAGTTGAAGAGCATTGAGGACCCAAATTCCAAAAAGTTGTGCCAAATACGGCTAAGGTAATCTATTCCTGGGATAGGAAAATCCTTAGTTTTTCGAAAAATTCAAAGTTTTGTAACAGGAAATTTATTAAATAAAGACCATATGCAAGTTTGTTGATTAATTCCCATGAAATATTTTAACTTTCAAATTGATATATAGGTGTCTGGTCACGGTAACAAATCTATTAACTAAGGGAAAACGGATAAAAAATGATGACACTTGAGTGATACTTAGAAGCCGCAAGTTCTTCTAGTAATCAAAATTATGCAACGCTTAACAAGATCAAATAGATTTATATTTATCCTCAAATGTTCAACGTTCTGCAATGTGAATAAAGGAGATATGGGGTGAAGTTTAATGGGGTTCTCATTGGGGGGAATTCTGATTCCGGATCCCTCTTACTGTTTTGTCATGTTCCCGTATCCCGCTTATACTATGTACGCAAGCAATTCTCATTTTTGTGTTATTTCCCGTGTCCCGCTAGACTTTATTTCCCGTTTTCACGGAACAAAAATTTGACTTTCACGTGTCACGCTTACAAAAAATCGACAAACCCCTGTGACGCTTAGACCCCAATAAGACCCACTTTAATGAGAGAAATGCCCATGATATATTAACTAAAAGTCGTCTTCTGAGTTGTGAAACTGCAATAACGACGTGTCTACTTTTGGTTACTGCCTAAGTGTTACCTTGACATGTTGTACATATGTTTTGGGTTCGTTAACACCTTATACTCTAAACGAGGTGAAAAGCTGGATTTGTGAAGAACGACGGAAAAGATGAGACAATAAATTGGCACAAATAACTACGAAACTGATACATTTTTAACTTTGCGGTAGCACGAAAATAATCAAGTGTAATTTGTATAAACTAAAACATAAGCACCAAGATAAAGTATAAACGAGTACTCTATTTCAGATTTTCTTTTTCAACTCTCATAGAATTTTATTTCTTGCCAATAATATGCAATCTTTTGTCCTCGCTTTATTAAAGCCAAAGACGTCTTGTAGTACAAACATGCATGTCATTGATGCATTAAATAAATTCAAATACGCAGCTCCTCTAAAAGAAGGATGAAAGATACCAAAAGGACAGTCAAACTCATAAATCTAAAACAAACTGACAACGCCATGGCTAATAAAGAAAAAGACAAACAAACAACAGCACACATGACACAACATAGAAAACTATAGAATAAACAACACGAACCCCCCCCCCCCAAAAAAAAACAAACTAGGGTGATCTCAGGTGCTCCGGAAGGGTAAGCAGATCCTGCTCCACATGTGGCACCCGTCGTGTTGCTCATGTGATAACAAATCCGGTATATAGTCTAATTCGGTAGGTCACATTCATGAAAGGGAAGGGGATTGTAGTTACGACGTAAGGAAAATATCCGATATCATTTGTCAAACGGTTATTCCATAACGGTCAACCAACTCGTGATGGCGTCTGTAAAATTTACGAAGGTATGATTTCAAATTCACCATTTGGAACTCTTGGTTTAATAGCTTCCTTGTGAGCAGCAACCCTCTATCAAGAAAATCATGATAGGAAATGCAAGCACGGGAATATCGTATCAATTGGGAGATATATATCCTGTATGCAGGTGCTGCTGGAATGTTGCTACTTAGAAACGGAAAGTTCACAATTGGAAAGCTGAAATCATCTCTTTTGTTGTAAAGTTTTGTTTTCAACCGACCCTCATTGTCAATTTCTAGATGCAAGTTAAGATATGAGGCCGACTTAACTGTATCTGTGGTATCCTTTATCTCTAGCTCGATGGGATAGATGCGTTCCACATAGTCACCAAATTTTGAATTATTTAGTGAAAGAACATCATCGATATAGCGTAAAGTAAAGTTAAATGATATTGTTAACTTCTTATCTTTCTTCCTAAGAAGTTCCTGCATGAAGTCAGCCTCATAATTATAAAGAAACAAGTCGGCAAGTAGAGGAGCACAATTTGTTCCCATTTGAATGCCGACAGTCTGTTGAAAAACACGTCCTCCGAACGTAACAAATATGTTGTCAATCAAGAAATCAAGCATCTTGGTCCTTTACAAAGTAGGTTTAACATGATCAATTTTAAATCTTAGCGATTCAAAGCAGAACAAAATTAAATGCATACAGAACTCTCCTTATTTTTCAATGTTCCTCCAAATTAAAAAGAAAACAAAATGCAAGTCATTTCTACATGTTCTAAAAAATGAAATTAATTATGTTTAATAAATGTTCTTTTATTTTTGATGACATACTAGTTCTTGGCTTTTCCTTTTGAATTTGTTAAATGAAATCATGGTAAAAGTATCATCACTTTCGAAATCACACCTTATGCCAAAACATTACTATACTTATTTATTCAATGTTCAAAGAAATACAAGACTTATATCATAATCCAAAGAATAATAAAAAAAAAACATAAATAGTTATCGATGAATAATCACATTGTTAACGCCACATGTGCAAGATGTGTCGACAGAGTAATTTGGATATTTATCGTTATCAAAGATACCAGGCTCCTAATTGTATACGTCAGACGTGCGTTTCGTCTACATAAGACTCATCAGTGACGCTCAGATAAAAAAAGTTTGAAAGCCAAAACAAGTTCAAAGTTGAAGAGCATTGAGGACCAAAAAATCCAAAAAGTTGTGTTAAATACGGCTTATTTTAATACGCCAGACGCGCGTTTTGTCTAAATAAGACTCATCAATAACGCTCAGATCAAAAAAGTTCAAATGCAAAAACAAGTTCAAAAATGAATCATCACCTGTCAAACAATTAATAGTAAGACAAATGTGACAACAAGAAATGGGACATGATTGGCAAATATAAGCATTAGACACATTTTGTTGTTTCTTTTAAAGGTGTTAGTTCACAAACATAATCGCTACTGATCATGGGTTGAAACTTAGACACATCGTCCAGGTCAACCACTATTTACTGGTGAGCCAAAATATTGTGCAGGGTCAATATCAGTTGATCTTCCAAATAAATTTGTTTAAACAGGTTTTGTTTCAGTAGCATAACCCTGTTTATAAAATTTGTATAATGCGAACATGCACGAACGTAGGAAACAAAATCAGGTATGTAAATGCCAGACTATGAGACTAAGGGTATGTTTCATCCAACAAATTCGAAATTGACAAAACTGAATCGTCTGTGTTGTCATAGATTTAAGTTGAGGGTCAGCAATATGTGTAAATATCTTGGAAAAAATTAAAACATCGAATCATACTTTAATTGTCTAGGAAATATTCGAAACTTTCACTTTACTGGGATATATAGCGTGCAAAGACACATACACTGATGGTTTCATTATCAATATATCATAAGATCGCTAGCTTCCTCGTTGAGATATCGTTTTACTATCATTCATGACGTTCGACTTTTGAATTTTCAAAATGGTTGTTCCTATCCTGTCAATTGGGAAACGAAGGTGTCATCCGTTATTGCTTGCAATATGTACAATTCTAGTTCTAGTTGCTTTCATACTCACCAAATTGTGTGTTTATAGGAGGAATATTTAGAGCTTAAATCGTTCATATAATTTTCAATAATATTTCGAATAAAATGATGCGTAGCCTTAACTACAGCACAACATATAAGATTCTAAGCTATCCACATACAAGTCAATGAGACATTATGCTTTAAAAACTGAATCAACAGAAAAATGCCTTTTTATTTCAGTATCAAAATTGATGTTATCGTAAATGTTAAATGAATAGAATATCTTCCGACAATTGTTCAGATAATGAATAAGTGATATAGTCAGGAGATTATCCTCTACATTTAATATTTTCTATTTTTTTTTAATCAATCTGCAAATTAAATGTGACCAACCTGAATCATATAATTTGAGAATTAAGCAAAACATTTGCTAAAAATAGTGTTTTATTAGTCAGGAAAACTCTTGAGTCAGCAGGGATCTTTACTGTAATCCTTTAATTGTACACCCTTGTGAATCATTAAATATGATATGTTGCTGAAGTACGTCATACTTCCAACATTATGGTATATAAATGTTGAAAACAGAGTTTTTCTTCCCATTAAATTATTAATCGTATAAAGTATAAATAAGTGTAGCAACAATTAAAACAAATAAGTTAAAGGTAACATTTAAAAGGGCGAAATCGATAAAAATGATCAAAATCAAATGTGATCAAACAAATGAGTGTAAAACATCTGACAGTTTTCTTGCGCCTGTCCCAAGTCAGGAGCCTCTGGCCTTTGTTAGTCTTGTATTATTTTAATTTTAGTTTCTTGTGTACAATTTGGAAATTAGTATGGCGTTCATTATCACTGAACTAGTATATATTTGTTAAGGGCCAGCTGAAGGACGCCTCCGGGTGCGGGAATTTCTCGCTACATTGAAGACCTGATGGTGACCTTCTGCTGTTGTTTTTTTCTATGGTCGGGTTGTTGTCTCTTTGGCACATTCCCCATTTCCATTCTCAATTTTATTCTGAATTTGTACAAGTGTTTTCAGAACAAAAATACTGATTTGAAGCCAGCTAAATCTGCCAATTGACGTTTATTTATGGTTCTTTTAAATTGACAGTATTGGGTGATTATCGCATCTCGACGTAATATGTTTATGTAACAATTACTGGAATCCAGCGGCCAATACTGTGTAAATATATACTGCACACATTCAACACCACTGGCTAAATAATTCAAACAAACATTATAATGTATAATATATATAGTATACACTCTCTTAAGAATTTAGTAAAATATGAATACAAGGATAAACAAAACAGAAACAACACAAAGTTATAACATCATGTGTTCAAATCGATCCTTATCCAATGGTATAAAGAACGTCAGAAACCCGATAGCAAAATGCATAAATATCGCTTCAGGTCACAAGTCATACGACAACAAACACAATAGATCGAAACAAATAAATTGATATAAAGGAGCAAATATCTAACAATATTTACGTTAGCAACAGAACATGTACAAAAACTGGGTAAAGAAACACTTACCTTACTTTTGCCTTTTTGCCCCACTGCTAGAACTTCATCGGACGGGGCACGCCAGCTTTTACCCCCTCCACCACCTGTAGTAGCATTACTAGAATTCATTTCATAGGTCAAGGGTCAAAGAATTTTCAAATATTCACAGAAAATATGATGTATCCAGTTTGTGTTTAATAAATCCGTTCAAGATAACAAATATATTTAATAATAATGAAAAGTATTTTTGTTTTAGAGACACAATTTATCACCCAAGCTTGAAAATGGACCAATGAAGTATTCCAATCATTGGTAATTTTAAAACCGATTCCTAATGATTTCATGAAATAGGATTACAATGTAGTTGAGTTAATGATGTTTACGGGTCCTTTGACGATAAATATATATATATATATATATATATATATATATATATATATATATATATATATATATATATATATATATATATATATATATATATATATATACAACCTATGAAGGAAGTTAAATACTATATCGATATATGTTTGACTTTTCCTCTGAAGGTGAATGAATGTGTATGTCCAATATATACCAATCTACCGATCACAGTTTGACAGAAGGAAGAACTATCATTATCCACAATAAATTTATGCATATTTCCTGATTTATGCCTACTATTGTGTTTCCCACATTCAATCTAATAGGAAGTTCCAACATCAGTTTCACGATTCATCCATTATTAAACAAACTGAAAATTTAAAACATAATATTTCTGATTAAAGCTTATTTTTTTTCTTCCCACGCTCAAAACAATAGCATGATTCAATATTAGTTTCATTATTCTGCAATTATTCAACAACTTGAAATTTCCAAAATCAATTGTAAACTTTTTAAACACACTAACTGCAATAGTATGCTTCAGCATCAGTAAATTGGTTCTTCAATCATCTAATAACTTAAAATTTCCAAACACCAAATGCGTTATTTCGAATGCAAGCTTACTTTTTTCGACCATCAGGCACTAAAGTAGTACGCTCCAGTATCAGTATACGGTTCTTCAATCATTTAAAAACTTGAAATGTCTTAAAACCGAATGCATCATTTCTGATGTAAGCTCACTTTTTCGTCCATCACTCAGTACAATCGCATGTGTTAGTATATCGGTTCTTTAATCATTTAACTTGAAATTTTCAAACATCGAATGCTGTATTCCTGTTTTCGGCTTTTTGTTTCGTCCCTCACTCAATGCAATAATGTTATCCAATATCAGTTTAACGGATATGTAACTCTATCAACACCTTATGAAAATATCGAATTATTAATTATAGATTAACAGTTTTGAGGGTCTTCTGTCCATCAACAAGTTATAATACATCCGATTAATATACACTTATATCAATTAAATGAATCTAGGTTCAGCCGCACTTTCTGCATCTATTCAACTCGGATATGATCAAATATAATTCTCATAATTATCCTAATATTATTTGATAGAATTTGGAATTTTTAGAGATCGCATTATGAAACAAACTAACAAATGTTTGAGGAAGAAAATCTATTTCGCTCTCTTGTGTAAAGAGAAACATAGCAACGTTTACAGAACTTAAAACTCTGATGGCATTAAAAATTCAACACATCACAATTACATTAAATTTTACTTCATTCGTTCTACGTAAAAATTAAACATTAAAGAAGAACAAATTAGAATCTGTTCTATATTATCAATTGTACAGCAATAATTCATCAACATTACATGAAAACTGATCAGTTTTATCGACATTAACGAAAATTAATGGATAATAAATCTGCAACGTGAATGATCTTTGCGCTTTTCTGTTTACTTTTTTTCCAAAAAAGAAGAGAACGTCAGGAATTTTTAAAACTTTTTTTTAACAAAAATATTGCACATGTTGTTCACAGATTTATTCATTGGTATAGTAAAGCGTTACAGGGAAATTTGGAGAATTCATTTGTGGGTGTATTCTTAGAAGAGAGTCAATATTTTAATTTATCTATGAAGTATTGACATTTAGTATTAGTTTTCACAATTCAGTTTAATATATGCTTTTAAATTAATTTACTTTTATCATCCTAACGTCGGAAATGCATTCAAATACACAAAATACAACAATTAACTAAATGAGTCCATATCTTGCAGTTCAACGTGATGTTACTAATTTAAACCAGTGCTAAATATCTTATAACTAATAGATACTGCATCTCTTGACAGCCATAAACATATAACTGATATATTTATAGTGTAACCTTTACGTATTGTAATATTCTAAAATGAAATGCGAACTTACTTAATTCTATTTTCAATTTAAAGTCCTAATATTAATCTTCTTTAATACAAAGTATTGTGTGAACTGTTGGTTTCATTTTAAATTGGTTAAATAGTTATTCGCAATATTATTCAGACACTGAATAACCAAAACGTTTATAATTTTAGTGAACGTCTAAGAAACAGCAACCCAACGACAAAACAAACTAAATTGATAAAAATCAAAATACATTTGTATGAATTTAAAAAATATGTAAACATTATGTAATGTTATATTTTGCACACAATTTTAAAAATATGTAAACATTATGTAATGTTATATTTTGCACACGATATATAAAATCTAACATACTTTTCCTATAAAAACATTATCTTTATTCATATCACCGATGTTTTACTCCGGTGTATATGTTTTTTTTTTTTGTGATAGGTAACTTACTCTGTGGTACGGTTTCATTGTTCTTAGTCTAGTAAAAACAATTAAAGGAAGTATAATAAAGCTTACAATCAGTGAACGAATTTTCAAAATTGCACCGACTGTTGCTCTTTACTGACCGAGTACAAGGATAGAACAAAGTCTATTGGATCTACTGCCTTACAAACTATTATTGTTGCAACACCCCTTCCTAAAGGCGTACAATATCTATCATGTTGCACTAACCATACTATCAAGGAGTACATTATATGTGTCCAATCGACTCATATCATCAAATGTATGTTAACTGATATCTCTCTTCCACTACTAGAAGAAAATCTATTTAGAAACATATCCTACGTTCAACATAAATTGAAGTTCGAAATTGTATCTGATAAAATCATCCACGACTTGACATTCAATTCAATGTTAATTGACCTTTGACCACTTTACCGCGTTTTGCTCGGTCGTTGATTTAGAATTAGTTTTGTAATAGTGTCGTCATTAGGATCATACTCTATCCTTGTGGAGTTGTATCAGTTTTTGGTAAGTAATTGATATAAACCGTTTGATTTTATTAAATAAACATTATAGTAATTCGACCTGTCACAAAGACCACAAGGGAAAGACAATTAGCTATGCACTTGTATCTATAAGTTTCATGAACTTTTTTGTGCTGATTCAATGCTAATGGTGATAATGGCTGATTTCTTTATTTGTTTCTGTTTAGGTTCTAAACAACGTTATAAAGTCGGGACGATTCTAGAATTTGACAATTTGTATGGGTTGCTGTGTACTTACTTTTAAATGTCTTTTTGATTGTTTTTTTTAGTCTTGATTGCTGTCCAATTGACATTGCCCTAAACCTCTTGTCATTTAAAATCATTGTAAAAGGTATTAATATCATTTTTTTACTATGATTACTTTATGCAAATATTTTACACAAATTGAACCAAATATTAACAAGCGATCGAAACTAGTTGATTCATTTTGAGAACCAAGGAAAGATAAAAACAATAGAAAATGGAATCGTTTTACGCCTGGATCGCTTCTTTCTACGTATTCCGTCATTTGGTAATTAAAGATGAATCTCGTTTTATCATATTTAGTTGCTGCAGCCAGCTATTATTTATCTTTTATATTGTTAAAGTTACTCTCGTTTCATGTAATTGGTCCTGATGTTATATTTGTTATTCTCATAGGATTTTGTCTAATGTTTTGTCTAATGTTTTGTCTGTTTCTATGTGTGTTACATTTTAATGTTGTGTCGTTGTTCTCTTCTTATATTTAATGCGTTCCCTCAGTTTTAGTTTGTTAACCCGGTTTTATCCATGGATTTATGAGTTTTGAACAGCGGTATACTACTGTTGCCTTTATTGATATCCAATGATAATACCATCCTTAAATGCCGCAGGATAGAAACGTGCACAATTACGTGTCTTAGTATGATTCAATAACGAGCAGGACCTACAGGTAACAAGAGTTTTACTGATGTTAAAATCTCACGAATCTCATTCAAAATATACAAATCAATATAAAACAGAACAGTACTGTAAAAATGCTATAAAAGCACCGGAAAGAAACAATTCATACAAGATCATGGCCCGATTTACATAACAGAATTATCTTCAAAATAATTATAGCAAACAGCAACCAACGACAACCACTTGATTACAAGTTCCTGGTTTATTTAGTATATACCGTCGTCATATGAGTGTTATAGATAGTTTCTAAAAAGGGATTTTAACAAATTTGGATTCATATATTTACAATGTATTTGTACGCATTCCTTTTGTATTTGTGTACACCATTGTGCACTATAGTGAGATCCTTTCACTAGAACTGTTAATACAATGGTCGCTTTACCTTTAAAATTACTGAACCAAAAAAATTTGTTTCTGTAAATCCAGATGTCATTTATTTTTTGAATAAGCTATATATTTAAAAAAAATATATATATTTTTGATACAGTTATCATTGGCAAATTTTTAAGAGGTGAATAAATTTACCAAAGGAAACAAATTGGAATGAAAATATAAAAACACCTCTGCAAAACAAAATATACGATAACAAGAATTTCATTTTTTTTTATCAGAAAACAATATGTGATGCGTAAAATATAATACTTACAAATTTATTGTTTTTATGAAGCTTACATGTTTACAGGCATTGTATAGGAAATGTCAGGAGATTTCAAAACGTTAAAAAATTGCCAAACATGTAAGTGGCTAGAATCGTTGAAAGAAACTATTGATAAAAATGTTGTTAGCGACTGTTAATGTTGATAATTGTGTTAATATTGATGCAAATGTAACCTTTGAATGATGCTTTAATAAACTTGATCACTTAGGTCAAATATTTTTTTCAATAAAACAACACTATAATTCACTTCAGGAAAGTACAATTATTTATCTCGAATCAATACAATGTACATTACAAAAAGATAAACAATGTTAATACTAACATGTTAAAAAACATCCTTACAGAAAACTTAAATACCAACCAAACCAAACCAAAATTTGCGATTTCCCATAGGCAAGCTGGTCTTGCTCCGCAAGTAGGATCCTCATTACTGCTCACGACAAGTACAAGTACGATGATAAAGCAGATACGGTGATGTTATCATCCAGGTAAAGTAGACAGAATAGTCAAATGGCGCAAATCCGTGGTCACATTTGCTATATTTTAAACTAAATAACTGTTCTCTTAAAAAATTCTTAGATTTACGGTGTAATTACAATACTAATGAAGCGTTTATTGATTTATTTCCATGAAATATTTCAACTTTCAATTTGATATATAAGTGTCTGGTCATGGTAACATATCTATTAGCTAAGGGAAAACTGATACAAATGATGACACTTGAGAGATACTTAGAAGCCGTAAGTTCTTCCAGTAATCAGAATTATGCCATGCTTAACAAGATCAAATATATTTATTTTTATCCTCGAAAGTTCAACGTTCTGCAATGTGAATAATAATGATATAGGGTGAAGTTTAAAGAGGTAACCCCACGATAAAATAACTAAAGAAGTCTTCGGTTTTGTGAAACTGCAATGACGACTTGTCGACTTTTGTTTACGGCCTAGTTATTACCTTGACATGTTGTACAGATGTTTGGAGTTTGTAAACTCCTTTGTTAAATGGAACAAAAACATCTAAAGTAAGGAAAATATCTGTCATATTCCTGACTTGATATATGCATTTCTTTTAACATGTTTAGGAGGAGAACAAATTAACTATAGATACATGATATACCAAAGGTAGTTTCTGACAGTTAAACTGACTGGGACGAAATGCCGAATATTTAAAACGAACGACGGAAAGGATGAGACCAAAAATTGACAAAAAAAAAACTATAACACTTCTGATATATTTGAAATTTCCCAAAGATCAATTAGACATTTGTAAGAAACTAAGGTTTCAAATCCCAACTTCAAAGTTGACCTAACATAAGTTAAACGTATGTAAATAGTTGTCTAACGTTTCTACAAACTAACTCGTTTCTGGCTTTCAAATGTTTAGGTTTAAGTGTCCCATTCCTTTTTTGTCAAAAAAAGAGTAGCTCAAAACATTGTATACAGTAGTTACGAGTTTTAATACTGAAACAGTAATTTAAAACTGAACAACTCTTAAATGCTTGAATTTACCTCAAAGAAAAATATCAAGATCTTTTCCGTTTTTACTAATCCCTGTCTGTTAACTGTTTATGTTTATGCCTTCCTGGAATCGAATAGATGAATCAAGTGTAAAATTATAACCTAAATCATTAACACAAAGTAAAAGCATATAAATGTACATTATTTCAGACTTTCTATTTTAATTCCCATCAAATTTCACTTCTTGTCAATTATATGTAATCATCTACCCTGCTTTATTAAATATTAAGACGTCTTTGTATTTCAAACATGCATGCCATTGATGCATTAAATGTATTCAAATACTCAGCTCCTATAACGTGATCAATTATCCATCTTTGCAATTCAAAGCGTAACAAAATTAAATGCACACAAAACTCTACTTATTTTTCAATTTTCCTGCAAATAACAAAAAGAAACAAAGTGCAGGTAATTTATTTACCATAAATGTTCTTTTCCTTTTGATGACATTCTTGTTTTTGGGTTTTATAATTATAATGTGTGGCTAAAAGTGTTAGACGTACCAAACCTTCGAATTATACCTTATTTCATCATAACTATAGTTATCTGTTCAATGGTCAAAGGAATATAAGACATTTTATATCATAATCCCAAAAATTTTAAAACACATAAATATTTATCGACACATGAACATATTCTTAAACGCTACGTTAACTTATTCTAAATCCACAATATCGGTGCCTTCCGTGTTTGTTAACTAAATCACTAAAAGCACTCAATGGAATTTCGATATGAAAATTGATTATGTTTGAAATTACTAATTTTGTATATTTACAATACAATGGAACAAAAGCTTAAAAGTATATGTGCTCTGAAACCTGTTTTCTCGATTAATTTTCATCCAGAGTTTTTTAACCCTTAAATTTGAAAATTAAAGTGTATTTAATACTCGAATGCGTATCGTATTAACTTCTCTGAAATTTTAGCTTTGTATGTGATTCTCTAAAATATGTGGACCAAACTTGTACGGCTAATGCATTAATTAAACAATAAAAAGTTTTGTTTTATATGTCAAACATTCATTTAGATCATTCAACATTTGTACAAAGCAAGGCAACAAACAAACATTAAAATATGCATGATGCCAACCCAATACGTCGAGAGATATTCGGCTCTATATTATCTGTCATACGATCCACAATATGAAAATAGTTATCAAAGGTACCAGGATTATAATTTAGTACGCCAGACGCGCGTTTCGTCTACATAAGACTCATCAGTGACGCTCATATCAAAATATTTATAAAGCCAATACAAATGTCACAATAGGGAATATAACATGATTGGTAAATATAAGCAATAGACCATTATCTTTGTATCATTTAAAGGTGTAAGTTTGCTAACATATCGCTAATGCAATTAAATCACGACACATCGTGCCGGTTAAACAATTTGTGATAGTAACTGACAATCTAGCTAAGTCTCGAATTCTGTGGTACTTCCAAATAATAATAACCCTGTTGAAAATTTTTATGTCAGGAGCACAACCGTGTTAATAAAATTTATATAATGTGAACATGTACGAACGTAAGAAAATAATTTATAAAGGTAAATGCCATTCTATGTGACAGAGGGTATGTTACAGCTGACAAATAAAAAGCTAAATCATTCGATTTGTTAAAATGTTTTAGGTCGTCAATCTGTGTAAATATAATGGGAAAGATCGAAATATGAATTGGACTTTATAGTTTCGGAAAGATCATTTATTATAACTTTAACATTACTGGTATATACTGCAAGGAAACGTACACTGATGTGTTCATTATCAATATATCATAAGATCGTACACTTCTCATTTCGATATCGTTTTCCTAGTATTGCTTTCTTATTCATCAAATTGTTTAAAAGAGGAATATTTAGACATTAAATCGTCCATATTATTATCAGTAATATCTAAAATGAAATGGTAAATGGTTTTTACAGCAACAAAACAGTTTAGATTCTAAGCTATTCATATACAAATCAGTGTGACATTATTTTGTGAAATGGTGACATCAGCAGACATTTGCTTTTCTATTCCATTATCAAGATTAATGTTATCCTCAATGTTTTAAAAAAGATAAAAATAATATCTTCCAACTTTTCAATTTTCAAATTATTTGACAAACATATATTATCAGTAGATAAGTTCTTCTAAATATGATATTTTTATATGTTTACATCATCAAGATAAGATTAAAACACCTTACTCATATAGTTTGCCAATTAGACAAAACATTTGCTATATATAGTGTCTGATTAGTCTGTTATTCTCTAGTCAATAGGAATATTTACCGTAATCCTTCAATAATACACCCTTGTGAATTATTAAGAGGAAGTCCATGAAAAAACCAGGCAGTGGGTTGCACATGATATATTTTGTTTTCACCTATTTCATATATACAAATTCATTCTTTCTTAAAGTTAAATTTTTTTGTTTTTTTATTAACTGCATCAAATAAAGAGAAAAAAATACATAAGAAGCACTGAAACTTCATTGAAAAGGGCGGAAAACTCTTCATTTTGTACAAAATTTTGTTGCGTTGTTAGTGAACTATAAAATCATTTTCTGAGCCATCCACTGTTGATTCCAAAATATCGTTGACATATATATCCTTTGTATGATATAAACCTTGCATTGGAACAAAAAATCCAGTGGGGAAAAAAATATGTTGTGCCACCCATATCATAGGGTTTGCCTGATATTTACTTGGACAGCCTCTGAAATCTTAACATTGTTGAGGTACGTTAAGATTCCAACAGTATGATATGTCGATGTAGAAAAAAGTTTTACTTACAATTAAATTATCAATCGTATAAAGTTTAAGGAAGTATAACAACACAACCACCGAGTTTTTGCAAAAAGGGCAAACTGAATTTGTTTGGGGTCAAAAACAAAGGTTATTGAAGGAACAAGTACTAAAAGTCTGCCATGTTTCTGAATTGGTACAACTGTTTTCATAAACACCTCGTTCAAAGCTAGCTAAACCTTCCAATTAACAGTTGTTTATGGTTCTTTTATATTGACACTATTGGGTGAGCAACGCAAACCGACATAATAAAAGGTTATTGTAACAATTACTTGAATCCAGCGGAAAATATTGTATTAATATAAACCGCACACATACAACACCATTGGCTGAAAAATTCAAACAAACTTCATGACGTATGTGTATTTATAGTATACACTTTCTCAGAAATATAGTAAAATATAAAATACAAGTATAAAATACAAGTATAAACAAAGCAGAAAACAAAACAATGATATGTTTAAACCTCATGCGTTCGATTCGGACCTTATTACCAAACGGCATAGGAAACGTTATACGTCAAAACCCCGAAAGGATGATGCATAAATACTGAATCAGGTCAAAAGTCATACTACTACAAACACAATAGCATGAATCAAATACATTGATATTTTATAAGTTACAAATCTGTTAACAACATTTACATAAGCAACAGAATATGTACCAAAACTGGCTCATAAAACACTTACCTTACTTTTGCCTTTTTGCCCCACTGCTAGAACTTCATCGGACGGGGCACGCCAGCTTTTACCCCCACCACCACCTGTAGTAGCATTACTAGAATTCATTTTTAGGTCAAAAGTTAAATAATTTAAATATTCAAAGATAATATGATGTATCCAGATTGTTTTTAATAAATCCTTTAAACATGTTAATGAAAACATTCATATCTAATAAAGTGGAGAACATTCTGATTTTAGAAATCGTCACCAATTCCGAACTGTTGGAAAATCGGCACTATTTCTCTCCAAAGCTTAAAATGGACCAATAAAATATTCCAGTCATTGGTAATTTCAAAACTGATTCCACATGATTTTATGAAATAGGATTACAATGTAGTTGAGTTATTGATGTTTACGGGTCCTTTGACGATAAATATATATATACAACCTATGAAGGAGGTTAAATACTATATCGATATATGTTTGACTTTTCCTCTCTAGGTGAATGAATGTATGTGTTCAATAAATACCAATTTACCGATCAGTTTGACAGTAGTACTATCATTAACTACTTATAATTTTCAAACATCGAATGCATATTTTCTGATGTATGCCAATTATTGTGTTCCCCACACTCAATCCAATAGCAAGTTCCAACATCAGTTTCACGATTCTTCCATTATTAAACAAATAGAAAATTGAAAAAAGTAACATTTCTGATTTAAGCTTACTTTTTCCGTCCCACGCTCAACATAATAGCATGATCAAATATCAGCTTCACGTTCTTCAATTTTCAACAATTTTAAATTTTCAAATGTTGAATGTATACCTTTTGATTGAGGCTTAAAACAGACTTTTTACAATAATATGCACCAGTATCAGTGCAATGGTTCTTCAATAATATATCAACTTAAAATTACCAAAAACCGAATGTTTAATTTCGGATGCAAGCTATCATTTTTAGACCAACAGGCAGTACAGTAGTATACTCAAGTATCAATATAAAACTTCTTCAATCATTTAAAAACTTGAAATTTAAAAAAAACCGAATGCATACTTTCTGATGTTAGCTCACTTTTTCGTCCATCACTCAGTACAATCGCATGTTTTAGAATATCGGTTCTTTAATCATTTAACATGAAATTTTCAAACATCGAATGTTGTATTCCTGTTTTCAGCTTTTGTTTCGTCCCTCACTCAATGCTATTAATTTTATCCAATAGCAATTTAACGGATCTGTAACTCTATCAACACCTTATAAATATATCGAAATATTAATTATAGATTAACAGTTTGGAGGGTCTTCTGTCGATCAACAAGTTATAATACATCCGATTAATATACACTTATATCAATTAAATGAATCTAGGTTCAGTCGTACTCTCTCCATCTATTCAACTCTGATATGATTAAATATAATTTTCATGATTATCCTAGTACCATTTAATAGACTTTGAATTTTTTAAAGATCGCATTATGAAACAAACTAACAAATGTTTGAAGAAGAAAATCTATTTCGCTCTCTTGTGTACAGAGAAACATAACAACGTTTATAGAACTTTAAACTCTGATGGCATTAAAAATTCAACACATCACAATTAGATTAACTTTTACTACATTCGTTCTACGTAAAAATTAAACATTAAAGACGAACAAATTAGAATCTGTTCTATATTATCAATTGTACAGCAATAATTCACCAACATTACATGAAAACTGATCAGTTTTATCGACATTAACGAAAATTAATGGATAATAAATGTGCAACGTCAATGATCGTTGCGCTTTTCGATTTACCTTTTTTTACAACTATATTTGCACATGTTGTTCACAGATTTCGTTACTGGTACAGTAAAGAGTTATCGGAAAATTTGGATAATTTCAAATACATGCATGTTTGTGTATTCTCATAAGAGTCAATATTTTAATTTATCTATAAAGTATTGATAATTAGTAGTGGTTTTCACAAATCAGTTAGTCCATATCCTGTTCAACGTGATGTTGGATTAGTAAACCAGTGCTAAATATTTTATAACTAATAGATACTGCATCTCTTGACAGCCATAAATATATAACTGATATATGTATAGTGTAACCTTTACGTATTGTAATATTCTAAAATTAAATGCGAACTTACTTAATCCTATTTTCAATTTAAAGTCCTAATATTAATCATCTTTAATGAAAAGTATTGTGTGAACTGTTGGTTTCATTTAAAATTAGTTAAATGGTTATTCGCGATATTGTTCAGACACTGAATAACCAAAATGCTTATAATATTTGTGTTCGTCAAATAAACAGCAACCCGACGACAATATTAACAAAATTAATGAAAATCAAAATATAGTTGTATGACTTTAAATATATGTATTCCACATGGAATGCTATAGTTTGCACTTAGTGTAACGAGTGATGCAAATCTGGTAATTAATTTTTCTAGACTATGCTATATTTGTTATCAATATTAAATTCTTTTTATCATGTATATGTTCCAGACCATACGAGTATTTGGACCGTACGCGTACGGTCCGGACCGTATACGTATACTCGTACGGTCCGACCATACGCGTACGGTCGGACCGTATGAGTATACGCGTACGGTCCAGCTGAACATACATGTTTTGGGATCATATGGGTTAAATGTTAACAAACATTTATCAAAATCTTTATTTTTAGTTATACAAATTGTTATTATTACAATAAGATGGATAAAGTGAATAAGCGAACAATTAAAATCAAATATTAAATTGTGTTTAATTTTATATTCGTGAATCATATTTTGTTACTCTGGCCCAAGATGACACTTGCTTCCACAAGGAACGTCATATATTTTTAAAATTAACATGTTTTGTTCATGCATGTTCCTTTGCATATGCATTTTTTGTAAAGTTCCTAAATATTCTTAAACAATTGTCCTCCCACATTATGTTTACTTCCGATAACTTCAATTTCAATGAGCATAATGAATTACTGACATGCTAAGTACAGGAGATTAACAGATTAAATAAGCCTGATTTTTTACAAATAGTTAAAATATTAAGTTTTTATTTCAATAACTATTCAACTTTTTATGTTAATTTGAGATATAAGTTATGTTGATCTGTTATATACATTTGTATCTAATAAACTTGACCAAATTCCTAATATTAGTCAGACCGTACGCGTACGGTCCGACCGTATGCGTATATTGAAAAAGTACGCATACGGTCCAGACCGTACGCGTACGGTCCAAATACTCATACGGTCTGGAACATATATGATTGATGGATTGATTGTGTTTTGTTTTTTTACATCCCGTTAAGCACTGTTTGTGACCACCTTCTGTTCGATGATGATGCTGGAGTATCCGGAGAGAAATTAACATTCTCATCATTTACGATTATATTTAAAATCGAACGCACATGTCACGAGCGGGATTCACAACTTTAACCAAGATGGTAGATGAACTTCTTAGACCAGTTGACCACCAACGTCTCTTGTACATAAAGAATAATATACCACAGTGTACTCAAATTTTAAATGGCATCGACAACTTCTAATTGTTACTGTAGCTTCATTAAACCTAGGTATGTCAACTCGGCGACGAACTACAAATTTAGAACTCGTCTTTTCCAACGATACTCGAGTACTAGTTCTTAAAAATATCAAGAAAAGGAAAACACAAGTTATACCCATTTTACTTAAGGTAGTTTAAAATAAAACCATCAAAATTATATTATTATCTAGTACTAGATAAGTGTAACATAATGAATTTTATATAATGATACATAGTGTGTTGTCTTCATTTACTAATTATGTAAACAATAATATTATCAATAATTTTATAAACACCTATTGACAAATTATCAACGGGTCAAACCAGATCAAACGCATTTAATGATGAACAAAAGGGTGTTGATTATAAATTATTGATGAGTTTGACCATTATCGGAAGTTTACCATAGTGTGCAACGATTTTTTTTTTATGAACTTGAATTATTATAATGTCAACATTTTCTGAGCAGAGTTGTTTTTTAAATTTAACTACGTTATTAACAGTCCTGACGATGCAAATATTTGCTCTGACTGTACAGATATGTTGAATGGCCAAAGTGTGAGTAAACGAAAGCTTGTCTCGTGCACAGCCCACCTCGTGTTAAAGGAAATTTCATTGATAAATAACCGCAAACATTTGAAACGTATTTAGATTTTGATTATTTGAAGATGTAATTATAAAATCTTAGTCCAGAGAGGCGCTCTCAATAAAAATCAATTTTATTTAAGAAAGCACCAACATATTAACAGGAAAGCTATTATTGGAGATTCATTTTTGAATTTGGTACTCTAATACCGTAGCAGATCGAGTACTCGTTGACATCTCTAATATAAAAATGATATATATAGAACCGGTTTATGAAAATAAAAGATGAGTAATTTCTAGAAAATGAAATGAATTATCCCGCTCACACTGTAATGTTATCTGTGATCAAAAACAGAAATGTACTTAATCTTGCGTTTGAAAGGTACAAAAACATTTTATTTGAATTTCAGAACATATTTTTCATTTCTTTTATTGTCAATCATTAGATAAAATAATTTGTCTACGAGCGAATATTGGTTGTTTTGCCTTCGTTTCGTTGGTTTGAAATGTTTGATTTCGTCGGAATTTATTGAGTCCATTATTTTCCATTGCTCCTTTATACCCAGTAAGCTCTGTTTTGTGTTGCGATGAACTTTTTTCAAATGATGTTGATTTTTATTTTCTGAAGATAAGCTGTCTAAAAAAACGTCGAAAAAAATAAGTTTTTATCACATACCAGGAATATTTTCTGGATGTTGTATTTCGATCATTACTTTTAGGAATTTCGAGTGGAAATGCCCTATAACTTCTCTCTCATTTTGTGTGAACTTCCAGATCTCTTGTATCGATTACCACTGTAGATTATTATGTAGACGAAACGCGACTCTGACGTGCCAAATTATAAGCCTAGAATCATTGGTTCGATTTTAGTAGCTGGCATAGATAAATACATATCATGTTCAATACCGTACCTGGTTTGTATTGAAAAGTCAAAAAATATTATCATACTTACACGTGTAATAATTTGATATGGTCATATTTATAAAGAAATCTGTTAACAAAACTCTGAATCATTCGCAATACTAAAGATTTTCTACTCAAGGAATAGTTTATTTGAGGTGGGTTTAGCAGAACTTTTGGAATGTTATGTCTTTTACCGATGAGTCTTTTGTATACTTAATGCGCGTCTTAAAAATGTGACCCTGGTATCTCTGATGTGTATTTGTCTTCAATATTAGACTCATAAGCGGTGCGGGAACGAAAACAATTGAAATACCAAAGCATCTAAGAAGTTTAAGAGCATCACAAATCAATTGTTCCGAGACCTGGGAGTACATTGTAGGTGCATTTTGTGTTTTGAGCAAAATTTTAGCATTTTATGACCCATACATTTACAGCAATTGACCTCATCAATATTATTTCATGCGTACTGGCTAATTGGCTTGTAAAGTTCTCGTGGGTGAAACGTCGACTAGCAGTGTTATCGATGTAATTATTGTAAAACAAAAGCTCAAACATACCAGGCTTATTGTTTAATACGCATGACAGTCATTCCGTGTTCATAAGAGGCACCATTTGATCAAAACAATTGAACGAATTACGAAGCAACTATTTCACAAGTTTGTCTTGGTGTGGTCATTAATATCATAGACAGGATTTGAATGATTCAAAGGTTTAGAAAAAAAAAGATATAATAGCCTTTGTATGAGGTCCATACAAGGATATAATTGACTGAGGACGAAGTCCGAGGTCGATATACTTCTTTGGGTCGATATATCCTGTATTAATCTAATACAAAGGCTATAATTGTTATATTATTAATCTCCGACCATATTTTTTTTTTTTTTTTTTTACATCTTATGTATTTGAAGATTTTTTTTCTTGAAGTAATCGATCATAGATATTTTCTTATAAAACGTTTAACAAAATCATGAAATTTATTACATGACGTCACAATAATATCGGTTTTTAGATATTCTAAAAATATCCATGCAATATACTTTTTGCTGTGCAATATGCTTTTTGCTATCCGCCGTATTCTCTCTCGTATAAAATATAGTTTAACATGTGACTATCCCTGAACGAATCAAATTAGTTAAAATATACGAATTTAAAACAATATAATCAAGTACAAAACGTCCACCAGCATAAGAAATCATCAAAAGTGGGATAATAACTTTGTATTATGCCAAGGATCATTCATAACAAAGTGGAGAGCATTGGTACTGAACAAACTCATTATAGATACCATGCTTAAAATTGTTACGCGTTGTCGTGTACAAAACAAAACCCATCAGTGACGCTTAAATTCAAACCCTTTATCAAATTCAACAGTTTAACTAAACATTTGATATCGGCAAGTAAACCTTTAAATTAATATAACTTATTATAATATTGTTTTGTTTCAAACAGGAAACAATACATACAAACTATACACCTAAATATACTTGTATTTGAAAATATCCAGCACGGGACAACTCAAATTTAACAAAACACTAGCGAGCAAGGAATAATGCAAATAGCACTAGCGCAAATAACTTATATGTGCCATTGACAACTTTTTGTTGTCTTATTTCATGATTTTATATGTTTTACAAAAGATCTGGCTATTTTCTCTTTTCTGCATATTGAGATGTTGCTGAGACCCTAGCTTCACACAGACTATTTTTTAAAGTCAGTAATTACTATTTTGTTTAGGATTTTTTGAATATTTAGATACTCTGTGAAAATCAGAAAAGGACATAAATAGGAATCATCTACAAGCAGTACCATTATTTATCTTTCGTTGATAAGCTTGAATTATGTATTGGATAATGCAGAAAAATTGTATTATGTTTCATGCAATATAAATAAAGTACAACCTGTAAAAGCATAGCTGTTTCAGAAAATAAAAGACTTTAGGCTAGTAATATTATCGTTAAAAAGAAATGACCATCATTATGCTATCAAAAACAAAAAAAGATAAAGATATACAAAAGAATTTTACAACATGAATACAAAGTGTATACCGAAAGCGCTCTCAGTAATTTTATATTTTTCTCTCTAAAATTCATTAAGGTGATTAATGTTACGTTTTGGCAGTGAATTGTACATTTTAGTAACATAATATCATGTTTTGCATATAAATTTTCAATCTAGAGTAACCATCAGTCTATTCTTAAAACATTTTTCGTGTTTATTCTAAAACGATATATATTTATCTTCATTAAATAGAACATGCATCGTAAATTATAAAAAAAATCGAGATTTTAATCGAACAAGTCTGACATCTGTTATTAGCATGTTTTTGTTATTTTTGCCGATGAAGACATACATTAAGATATAGATTTGTTTAAACTGTACAACCATAGTTTCAGTTTACAAATTGCATAAATTCCAGAATTCAAATTTATATATATGTATAAGATATAAAATACTTCATTTTTCGGTCTATTCTAAATACTGGTTGCATCGTTCTCCTTGATAGTACGATTTTTTTAGCACTTGTTTGTCACTGCTGTTTCTGCATTGGTACTGCATTGTAGTCTCATTAGCTCAGTAGTTAGTGATTCTATATCATTATTATTTTTAACATACTTTTATTGAATTCGACGTTTCGAAATTAGGTAGTAACTATAGATACCAACTCATTAAGACAAAGATGACCTTACGTTTATTTGGCTGTTCGTTTTCATTCTCTTGTATGTTGGCTTGTGTTTTTCTTGCACTTCAATGTTTCTGTTGTTCCTTTGATTTCCACTTATAGTTTATGTGTTTCCCCTTGGTTTTAGTTTGTAGCCCAAATTTGTTTTCTCTCAATCTATACTTGACTTTTGAACAGCAGTATAAAGTAATATCACAAAAATACTGATCTCCGAGAAAAATTTAAAACGGAAACACCCTAATCAAATGACAATATCAAAAGCTCGAACACATCAAACGAATAGATAACAACTGTCATATTAATGACATGGTACACACATTTTCTTATGTAGAAAACGGTGAATTAAACCTGGTTTTATAGCTAGCTAAACCTCTCACTTAGATTACAGTCGCATCAAATTCCATTATATTGACAACGATGCGTGGACAAAACAAACAGATATAATAGGTAAATATGTCCACAAAATAATTATCTTCAAAAGACCTATTGTTTAAATATCGGTCTGTAATATCCAAGTTTGTATACTCATATGGAGGTATTTTCTTTCAGAGAGATAGGTCATGCTTTCCAAAAAATCATCCCTGGACTATACCATGTTTGAATGAAATATGCTTCAAAGCATAAAATAATTACCTTATTTTCCTTGATAAAAATGCTAACTATAATTTACTTAATTGTTTGCCAATTAGTAACTTTTAGTTTCATCTTTGATATGTTTAACAAAAATCGTCATTGACCTGCATTTTAACTTTAAAAACAAATAAAATACAGTTTGTTAATTTATCGCTACAATAAAGGGACATTTCATATAATATGTTAATTGAATTTTACTGTAAAAACTTTCATAGTCCTTTGAAACAAGCCAGATTTAACACGTTTGATTTTGAAAATCTTATTAATTCACACTGAATGCAACAGGGATTCATACTGTGACCTCCATGTATTGATACTTGTTTTCGTTTAACGTGTACGTGTATCACGATTTCGTTCCCTCTTCCTTCCAGTTCTCAAAATAATCAACATATAGAGCAAGATCTGCTTACCCTTCCGGATCGCTTGAGATAACACCCAGTTTTTGGTGGGGTTCGTGTTGCTAAGTCTTTAGTTTTCTAAGTTGAGTCTTGTGTACTATAATTTGTCTGTTTGTCTTTTTCTTTTTTTAGCAATGGCATTGTCAGTTTATATTGATCTATGAGTTTGACTGTCTCTCTGGTATCTTTCGTTTCTCTTTTATTCTGATATATCATAACTTAACAGCCACGTTCTCCACGAAGGGGTCGGGGCACACATAATTGAATCCTGAAAAACATTATTCTGAAAAGTTCATTTTGTTCAAAATGGTCGAAGAAAATCACCTTTCCGCGATAAAAAATTAATTACAAATACAAAGGTTTTTCTTCTCGAAGAACACACCTTGGGGTGTCAGCATTGCCCCAAAACTTAAATTTATTTAATCAATCCTGACATACCTCGATGTTTTCTTCGACAAAAAAAATCTTACAATATGCTTTATCTATAACAGATACCAAATTATATGTTACGAGCTATCATCGAATGAAATCCGTTATCACAGTCTATATTCCGAGTGTTTTAAAAAACATTTCTAATTAATATTTAATTACTGAATCCGTAACTAACGATTTATCTCAAATAAAACTTGACCAGGATGACCATGGAAACAATTTATTGCACTCTTAGGTTAATGTTACATTTATATGTAATCGATGATAGTAGTACTGAAATATTTATATTTCGTCCCTCAAAGTTTTATATTAAGGTATAAAGGGTGGCATTTTTGTTTAGACAAGAGCATATGCGTAACAATATGGATATTGGTTGAGCAACTAACAATGACAAACCTTTGACAATAAATTTTTTTCTAAATCATCTTCCAAACGTTTCTGTGTTTTGCAGCTGTGCTAGGCTTTTCCAGGTTTTATTTTATTGTTCTGTTATTCCAGTTTCTCGGGATTTTCATTATATTTTGAAACATAAATATTTTATTCAATTCACTAGTTAACGTTTATTAAAAGGCTATCGATATGCAATGATTCCCTTGAGCCAGATTATGGGTATATATTTGATATTGCTTTGCTTCTATCTGCACTTAATTGTTAATTAGAATTTTTGTTATACTATTAAGTTTCTCAGAGAAGACATGTTTGAAATATCGGTCTGTGATTTTCAATTAAATTCATTATCACATATACACCAATCAGACTTCTTACTTTTATCGAATGAAATTCAACCAGCAGTAACTTTATTCCATCGTCTATGTCCCAGGTGTCCTCGAAAGATTTCTAATTATATCTAATTAAATGTTCTATATTTTACGATATTTCTCAAATAAAACAGGATCAGGATGACCATGAAAACATTGTATTTCGATCTAAGATTAATGTTACCTCAGTAGTTTAATGTTTGTGATACTGAAAGGATTTATAAACCGAATGGGCTAATACATATGACGTCACAATTATACTAAGTAAAGTGTGAGGTGGAGAAGTGAACATAATAGTCCATCAGTTAGTTTTCAAAAGCGCTCTAGTTAAGGAGTTTGTGTTACACCCCGGGGTACAGCGATTTTTTTTTGATAGAATTCAACTTCCTTATTTAATTGATAAAATACATGGTGTCATACTAAAACAAAAGTGTCCAAATAAGGTTTAAAAACGTCCTTTCAATGGTCCTCTCATTTATTAATAACGACTAAGTAATTTCTATTCAACATTTTCGATATAAAACGATTAGAAAAAATAAAAGTATGAGTATAAACATCCAAAGGAGATTAAAAAAAATGACGGAAATGATGATAATGATAATTCGGTAGATGCAGGTGACCAACTGATGATGATTCTACGGATTGACCTTCTGCGTGACCTCAAAATGTTGTGATTCTGCTGTTAAAAAAATAAAAAATACACAGATCTAGAAACCCTGACAGTTTTGTGTGTTTTAATATGCGAGTTATTTCGTGAATGTGATGTATAAATTCGTGACAGAATCGTGCATTTCTGGTTGCTTGTGATTCTATGTTTTTGTTTCTTACCTTTAAATGTTTTTCAACAGCCTTTAGTTACTTTATGGTCTATGTTTCAATGTAAAAGATATACCATTTTATCAAGAAAACTAGTAGTACGTATGGTTTTTTTTCATTCAAAATAATGAATTTTGGTAATTACCCTCCCCTTTTTTCTTGGTCCTCTACGATTTAAAATTTAATCAAAAATTAGCCAGCGTTTTTTATAAGATATGATTTGTTCCATTTAATAAAAAAAAATCGTACTGATTACTTGGTTAGTTTTACATATTTCTGTAAATATGTGTAAAACAACATTGTTGATATACTCTTTAATAATTCCCCTTTTATCCCCTTTTGTCAAAAGTATAACATCTCTTAAAATATTCTTCAGACATTACTCTTTAAATTTTTACCAAAAAAAAATGTGGTACCCTGTGGTGTAACACAGAATTGAAATTTTGCCCTACCAGCTGATGGAATATAAAGGGAGAAATATAACATAATAGATGCATTCAAATCTGAAAAAATATGAAGGGAAGATTGATGTTTAAGATTCGACTTGTGTAATTTGATTTTGATGTAATTCTATTTTTAACTACATAAACTCTCGAATGATTGAACTTCCCATATATTTTCCTTGGAATAACTAATAAAATTACTGTATACATGGTATAGTTAACATGATATGTTGTCATAAATTAAATAATTGCTTGCTAAGTGTATTAAACAAATATTTGGTTATTCTTAAGGTTCTGTACAGAGGGTCGACCGGAATATAGATAAACAAACATCAAAAGGAAGATCATGAAAAATGAAATCTGAAAATTGAATAAATGAAAGCGCATGCGCATGTAATTATCAATTAGTTGCATAACAAAGTAACTAGTCCAGCGATTTAGAATTATATGTAAAATTATATTGAGAAGATTTGTTGAGCCAACAATTTATTTTAACGCTGAATACTAAAAATCAACCGAACCACTTCATATTGCAGAAGCTGTATTCATTTAGATAAAATGCATAGTTTTAAGTAATCTGAGATACATTTGATTCTTTTTGTTGGTTTTAATATGGGCAAATAAAGATAAATATGGCGTGTATGTCAGATTGAATTAAAAATCGGAACTACCATGTGTAAACGTATCAGCTTAAAATGAGTTTTCTAGTCTGCAGCGTAACAACAATGTAGAAATATTGTGCAAACTTTTGTCAATTAAAATCATATTTAGATGATAAATACTGCAAATTTATTAATCATGTTGTGTTATAGGATCTAATATAAATTAATACTTTATATTGTCTTCCGAAAATAGCTTGTTTAATGCTACTTTCGATAGAGTTCAGATTTATCTTTTACGTTACATTCATTTGTGGGTATAATAGTTCGTATTTCTGCGTATAATGTTGTAGTGTGGGGTATATTTAATCATACAAAACTATGTTTTATCAAATATAGTTCGAATGTATTGGAAATAATTGGTATATTTCTACTTCTGGCAAACAGCAATATTAGATTGTTTTGGTATTTCTAGTATAATGAAATTTCATATGACTTTATAGGACTTGTAGTGCTTAAGTGACATTGATCTGTTATCTTTTGTACTGATATTCTCAGAATAACAGTACAAACAAATAACAGATGAATGTCACTTCACATATCTTACTACATGTAACTGTTATTTATTACAAGTACTTTTGTCTGAATTAGTGCTAAAATGTACAAGACATAAATAAATAATATGAAATGAAATTGATAGATATAAAAAGATGTGATATAAGTGCCAATGAGATACTCTCCATCCAATTACAATTTGTAAAAGTAAACCATTATAGGTGAAAGTACGGTCCTCAACAAAGAGCCTTGGCTCACACCGAATAGCAAAATATAAAGAGCCCCAAAAATGTTCATGCTCACTTTTCTTTATTGTATTTGACTCATAACCATCTCCAGGTATAAGCTAAAGACGAACAGTTAAACATAAAAAAAAATATCACAAGTCATCACCGATATACGTTTTTAACACACTTTCATTCAAAATAAAAGTAAAACAATTGCTTCATGGAGGAATTAAAGTTTTCAATTGTATAGATCTCTCTGCATTAAATATTCATATAGAAAAAATACAAGTACTGGCACTCGAAGTATTTTATTGGTTTTTACTCGTGTCAAAGTTCGGTCATTTACATGCTATATCTCCGTGTTTTGGATTTGCCCAAGACATTATACTTCGCTTACCACACGAACAATAGACTTCAAAGTATCCCAATAAAGTAACTGTTATTTTAGTTCAAGTTAGGGTTCTTAACATATTTACAACATGAATATTTATCAATTCTCTTTTCTTAAAGATTTATACCTCTGCAAGGATATCGACTAAATGGTAATGATTCCATTGACTTAGATTATTTGTCTATATTTGATATTTGTATGCTTCTTTCTGCTCTTAATTGTTAATCTGAAATTTTGTTCCACTATTAAGTTTCTCAGAGAAGACATTTTTGAAATAACGGTAGTAGATGCATTACTATATTTACACCGGTCAGGCTTCGAAATTTGATCGAATGAAATCCAACCAACAGTAACGTCATTGCTTCATCTATGTCCCAGGTGTTCTAGAAAGATTTTAAAGTAATATTTAATAAAAAAAAAAAAGGTCTATAGTTACCGATATAATTCAAATAAAACTTAAGGATGACTATAAAATATTATATGTCGCATTAACGTTAATGTAAACTCCTCAGTTAAAAGTAAAATCACAAAAATACTGAACTCCGAGGAAAATTCAAAAAAGGAAAGTCCCTAATCAAATGGCAAATTCAAAGGATCAAACAAAGTAAACGAATAGATAACAACTCTCATATTCCTGACTTTTTACATTTATTTTCTAATGTAGAACATTGTGTATTAAACCTGGTTTTATAGCTAGATTAACCTCTCACTTATATTTCAGTCGCATATTTGTGAGAAAAGAAACAGACATAAATGTCAAAAAAGGAGTACAGCAGTCAAAGTTGAACTACTGTGGCTGGCCCTGTGGATTCAATTATTGTTGGTGATACTAAAATATTCCACAAGGGATTCATAAAACGATTGTGATAATGATAATGACGTCACAATTGTAAATCATGAGAAGGAGAAGTGAACATACAGGACAGAAAAGAACACAATATATGTATATTAATCTGAGAGAAAACATTACGGCAAGGTTTAAGATTCGACTTGTGTAATTTGATTTTTATTTAACCTTCTTTTTAAGCACGTAAAAAATAAACTCTCTATAGTTTGCATGGGATAACTATTCCACTTACCGTATGATTAAAAGATCAAAATATCTTGTATTTTTTTTTTAATTATTGATTGCTTAGCATCTTAAACAAATATAAAGTTGTACAAGGACAAAGTATGAAGGTAGATCGGTCGCTATATATAGGGCTGGAAATTCAAACTGTTATTAGAGATTTTTTACAACATTCATTTCTTAAATGTGCAGAAGGGTACTCTCTCTAGGCAAGGCATCATAGTTAATCTCACTATTTCAAACGGACTAAATCTAACTATTTCAAACGTACTTAATATCACTATTTGAAACGGACTTAATCTCTCTATTTCAAACGGACTTAATCTCACTATTTCAAACGGACTTAATCTCACTGTTTCAAACAGACTTAATCTCACTATTTCAAACGGACTTAATCTCACTATTCTAAACGGACTTAATCTCACTATTTCAAACGGACCTAATCTCACTATTTCAAACGGACTAAATCTCACTATTTCAAACGTACTTAATCTCACTTTAATCTCACTATTTCAAACAGACTTAATCTCACTATTTCAAACGAACTTAATCTCACTATTTCAAACGGACTTAATCTCACTTTTTCAAACGGACCTAATCTCACTATTTCAAACGGACTTAATCTCACTATTTCAAACGTACTTATTCTCACTATTTCAAACGTTCTTAATCTCACTATTTCTACGGACTTAATCTCACTATTTCAAACGGACTTCACGGACTTAATCTCACTATTTCAAACGGACTTAATCTCACTATTTCAAACGGACTTAATCTCTCTATTTCAAACGGACTTAATCTCTCTATTTCAAACGGACTTAATCTCACTATTTCAAACGGACTTAATCTCACTATTTCAAACGGACTTAATCTCACTATTTCAAACGTTCTTAATCTCACTATTTCAAAGGACTTAATCTCACTATTTCAAACGGACTTCACGGACTTAATCTCACTATTTCAAACGGACTTAATCTCACTATATCAAACGGACTTAATCTCTCTATTTCAAACGGACTTAATCTCACTATTTCAAACGGACTTAATCTCTCTATTTCAAACGGACTTAATCTCTCTATTTCAAACGGACTTAATCTCATTATTTCAAACGGACTTAATCTCACTATTTCAAACGGACTTAATCTCACTATTTCAACGGACTTAATCTCACTATTTCAAACGGACTTCACGGACTTAATCTCACTATTTAATCTCACTTTTTCAAATGGACCTAATCTCACTATTTCAAACGGACTTAATCTCACTATTTCAAACGTACTTAATCTCACTATTTCAAACGTTCTTACAGTGTAATCTCACTATTTCAACGGACTTAATCTCACTATTTCAAACGGACTTCACGGACTTAATATCACTATTTCAAACGGACTTAATCTCACTATTTCAAACGGACTTAATCTCACTATTTCAAACGGACTTTGTTTAGTCATGTCAAATTCGGCATAGCTCTAGGCGCGCTAATAATTAGCAGGAATATATTCCTTAGGACGATACTAGTAGAAACATACTTTTGATTTTCAGGTACTCGTTGAGTAAATAGTTAACATACATAAAGCATTTGATGAAATTATGATAGGTATAAATCAGAGTTGCAAATACAATTTTATTTGTTTCTCCTGTTCAGGACCATTCACAATGCAAGGGGTATATGCATACGTTTAGAACTATATATCAATGTACAAGTGTATTATTTATAACTGAAGAAAAGCTATGGGAACATAGTGAATAAATGCTTTAATGTATTTGAAACATGTAAAAATTTACGGATAAAATGTCTTCATATATACTCCAAAGCATTTGACCTAACATTAGGGTTCATCCGTTTACAATCGTATAAGATCGAAATCAAGTTTTGAATACGCAAACCAGAAAATTACATGGACTGCACACGGAGCAAAGACCGGATGGAACAAGACAATTCGACTGTACTTGTTTATGTAGTTTTTATGGTGCTACCAAATGTTTTTTTTTTTTTTTGGTGTGACCCCATTTTATTTTTGTCTCATTTATAGACACACGGGTTTTACCTATTTACATGCCAACTTTATGATGTACATGTATCCATAATGTGAGTTTTCAAAAAGTATAAGGCCAGAATTTTCAAATTGAAATATATTTATAGATAAATAAAATTCTAAACGAAGATGATGAAGAAGGAAAACTATGAATATTGTAATACTGACAGCGCATGCGTCGGTAAACATCAATAACTTGCTTAACAAAGGAACTATAAGAGCGTTATAGAATTAGGGGTAAAATGATATTGAACAGTTTGTATGTTTGAACCAACAATTTATTTTAATGCTGAATACTTAAATCAAACAACCACTTCAAGAAGGAATAAGCTGTGTCTAAATTTATATAGATAAAGGGCATAGTTCTACGTAATATGAGTCTTTGATTTCATCTATGTTGGTTTTATTATGGTCCAATAAAGACAAATATGGCGTGATTGTCAGATGGAATTAAAACTCCAAACTACCATGTGTGAACATCAGCTTGCAACAAATGAGTTTGTCTGCAGCGTGACAATAATATAGCAATATTGTGCAAGCTTTTGTCAATTAAAACGAGATTTAGATGATAAATACTGCAAATTTATTAAGCATGTTGTGTCATATGATCTAATATGCATTAGTACTATATATTGCCTTCCTAAAATAACTTGTTTTATGCTACTTTCGATAGCGTTCAGATTTATCTTGTACGTTAAAATGATTTTAGGATGTATTTCATATTTCTACGAACAGGTTGTACTGCTGGGTATATTAAATCATACAAACTATAATATTTAATCAAATATACATGTTGTTCGAATGTATTGGAAAGAATTTGTATTTTTCTAATTCTGGCAACAGAAATATTTTGATATTTGCCACACGCCAGGTCACCGCACGGTCTACAGCAATGTACTAACACACCATTAATCGAATAAAAAAACCCTCGTCCATATTATCAAGAAACAACAATAAAAGAAAAAATTATGACAAATAGCAACAAAAAAAAACTAATGCGTTACAGACCTGTGGCTGTTTCCGGTAAAAATGTAGATGTATCAAACCCAATGCCCAATAAAGTGAGCATACATGGCTCCTTGCGTTTTAAAGAACAATAATTGCAACAAATCTTTTCTGTGTCCTTATGTGGTCTCTTGAAATGCACTAAATGCTATCATTATCTAGCATATCCCTTACACCATAGAATCTTCCTATTAGATTTATTTTTTTTATTTTTAAGGTGTTCTCGTTCTTGATACACATAAAATGTTTGAGACAGAATGTTAAAAAAATGAAATAAAACCAGTTAACCCTTTTAATTGAAACAAACTTTATATATTCCTCTGTATAGGGTCATGAATACACTTTTCAGACAAATATAGTTTCAAAATATTTTCTTTTTTTTTTACATTAAGTGACAACCCTTATTCAATGTTAGTCAACTAGATATGCCCTATCCCTTCTTGAATATTCCTCTTGCCTGAATGAGCATGAAAGTATTTCCGAAGTTATAAGCTAGTTAAGTCGTTTTTGATAAAAAAAAATTATCAAAAAACGATCTAAAAATTTCAACTAAAACGTTATTTAAAGAACTTTTAATTATATGTTTTCTTTTCTTACGAAATCTTTTAAGTTATACATCATGTTGAATTATCTTTTAATCAGAATGATATAATTAAAATCTGATACATTTTTTACTGATCTATATTTACTGTTTAATCGATTGGTAAAACTAAATCATGTACTCTATGATCCCAGTTATATATTTAATATCGACTTTACTAATTTTGGTAATTAAGTTGACGTTAAACTTTCATCTGACGAATGGAATAGTGAAAATAAATTGGGGTATGTGGGGATATGCTTTGTAGATGATTGAACATTGATCTAAGATTCAGTTAACTATGTTGTTGCATGCAAATGAAAAGCAATGAAACAACAATAAAAACACAAATTACATGAAATTTGATCTTCGTTAGTTTAAAGAATGCACTATCGAAGGCTGGTTACATAAAAGATATAGCACTAAAGAAAAATTATTGTATAGCACAGCAAACGGCAATAGCATGAAATTACAACACCGACACTGTTGGGCAAAAACTTACGTTTCGTCTGAGATGGCGAATTTAAATTATGGGAAACCCACCACATATAAATGGAATTATTAGGGTGTGTCTTACCTGAAAATAAAAGCGAGAGAATATTTTCATATTTTGCCGAAACGTTATGATGATACGCAAGTAAAATGACCGATTATAATATGACGTGCTATAATTCATTCGCTTTGTGAATAAACCCATGCTCTAAATCCAATTAAACAAATTTGCACATGCGTATATTGACTACTGCAGAATAATGAATTTTATCAAATTGACATGCATTAATTTTAATATATTTGATTAACTTAACCACTTCCAACCTCTTAACATTAAACTGTCAACACCAAGTTTTTATTATCCAGCTGTTTAGTTGTAAATAGTAAAAACAAAAAAAATCAAAGAAGGATCTGAAGATAATATCATAAGTTGAGTATCCAAACCTTAAAAACACATGAAAAGGAGAGGCAAAATATTTCAAAGTGACATTGAAACTCGAAAGACGAGAATAAACTGACAACACCATGCATATGGTAAAAAAGGAAAAGACAAAAAAAACAAACATCAGAATACAAAACACAACATAGAAAACCAAAGACTGAGACCCACCAAAAATGGGGACGTCTCTGTGCTCCTGAATACAAAAATGTTAAACCTCTTCGATAAAGAACAGATTCCCAGGTAACGTTTTTTCCTGACTTGGCAGAAAATTTACTGTTGTTTGGGATTGTTGAAAGAGAGCTCACTTTTCATCTTTGTGACAATAGATAAACTGTGCGAAATTATTAAAAAATTCCAGTCCAGTATAAGGCTTTCTTTAATTTATTTTGTATAGTATGGTATATGTCCCCGAGATGTCGGCACAGGTATTTCTACTAAAAAAATACCAGCTTCTTTTTCTCAGGTTTCATCTAATCCTTTCACTGGGCTATTAATGTCACAGATACATCAACAGTGGCAGAGTGAAGGATAAATGTTTTTGATCAACCTGAATTCGGTATGATATTATTTAAAAGGTTAAAAGCTAGTCTTTCACATTTGGTAAAATTTAAATCAAAGAATTTCATAATTTGATATAGTCTGATTTGCTTTGAAATTTTGGATTATGTATAACAATTTCAAATCGAATACAAAAAGGTTATTATTGATTTAAATTATTTGTAGAAACAAGATGTGAATATAGTTATATTTATTGTAGTTCAGTCTTTTAAAGGGGAAATAATTCATTTCTTTTTCTGAAAGACAAGACCATATACATTATTAGTCATTTATCTAGATGTCTCATAAATTTATAACTATTAATAATAAAACTATGACAGAGTGAACAAAACATCCGTTTTTCGCCACAACCCGAGAGACTCTGAAAAAGATCCAAATTATGATTCAAAATTTACAGAAACTATAGTACAGCTCAGAGTTAATATTCTGATTATTTTCCCCTGCCACAGTAAAATTATAGAATGAGCTATCTTGAAACTTTAGATAATGTGCTTATTTCTCATATATTTGGAAACGTAACCAAACAGATCCAACAGTTTAATAATGCATAAGACCGAGCATTAGACATAGTATCCACACACGCTTACGAAATTCTAGCACTTCACCAAAAACTAAACTAGTCTAGTACTCCCAGTTTTTTTACCGCGTAATACTGAAATGTAGAAAAATACTCCTATTACAATTTAGTCGTAGTCACTCAAAAAACAATGATAGTTTCTAATACAACTTATTTTCTTTTAATTAGGGGCGCGGTTTGACCTTTTTCAAATTGTGACCTCAATTCAATTCAAAGCTTTATTTATAGTCGGCATGTTACATAACAAATAAACATAAGCTCTCTGAGCTTATATAACCGACAAATGCATACATTTACATAACAAACATACACAATACAGATATTAAAACATAAAAGACATAGAACATACATTTCATGCACATTTTGGCTGCACTATTTAAATACAATATTCTATACATGCATAAGAATAAGCACTAAAAGCAAACATAAAAACTAAAGCACAGCATTCACAAATTATAAAAAGCTAAGCAAACATTCACAAAAGCAGCACTATTATATTTCAAGCTGTAACATAAAATAAATAAAACTAAGCACATGCATTGCAATGGCATGAGTTGCCATTCCATGAGTTTATTAGACTCTTGAATTGGGTAAAAGATGTTTCAGTTCTAAAGTGGTTTGGCAACTCATTCCATAGTTTGGCAGCAGAATTTCTGAAAGATTTCAAGCCATACCTTGTTGTTCTTACGTCAGGTATTTCAGCTAGATTTTGGTCAATCTAATTAAAAACCGATCTCTCATCGCTCCTGTTTCTGATATGTCGCGTGGGAGATCTAACGAAACCGGCTTTGAGGTCACATGTGAGTGAACTAAAAGTCATGAATTTATAAAGATATGCAAATGAGTTGATGACCTATTAATAAGCCAATCAAAAAAGTTTATGAATTATTTTGACTGACGATTTCGTCGTAAATAAACTGAGTTACATCCCTTTGCCTTACGTTAAACTTCCAAGATCGTGGAAGACTCAATTTCATTGGTCGAAAAAGACACACCTACGAGGTCACTCACATGTGACCTCAAAGCGGGTTTCGTTAGATCTCCCACGCGACATATCAGAAACAGGAGCGATGAGAGATCGGTTTTTAATTAGATTGGATTTTGGTATCTGAAAGAATATTTTGTTTTTTTAATATTTATAAGATCATGGAGGTACACTGGATTTTCATGATTGACTGTTCTAAAGACCTCTATTGTCATGGTTCTTAGACGTCTTACTTTAAGTGATGGCATTTTTGATTTTAAAAGTAAGTCTTCATATGTGCTATTGTGATCCTGGTAAATGAAGCGAAGTGCTCTTTCTTGTACTTTTTCAATTTTTGTAGTGTTGCAGAAATGCCAGGACAATGAGCAGAAATTAAAGTTTGACATAATAAAGGAGTGATATATTGTTAGTTTTCCAAGTTTGTTTAAGTATTTGCCAAGTCTTTTTAAAACATTTAGTTGTCTGGATGCTTTTTTGCAGATGTTTGATATATGTGTGTTGAAATTTAGGTCAAAGTCAATGGTGATGCCTAATACCTGGACCTGGATGAATAGTTGTCTCATTGGCACTCATATCACATATTCTTATATCTATTATATGTAAAAACACCTTTCACGTATGTCAGTATAACTAATTTTGTATAGTGTGGAACATTCTCGTTGATCTGTGCTAAATTTATAATCACGAAGCCACGTCTAGCTAAAATGGTATCACGAGAGAGTGTCATGTATTGTGCACATGGGTTATTTCTTGTCCCAGCCACTTTAAAAAAAAAAAACTAGAACACAGCTTGTGAACTGTTGTAGAATTATTTTTTAAAAAGATATTATGTATGAAGAATTCCATAAAAGGTATCAAAAGCCGTCTCCCTTTTTCCAAAGTCCGATATTTGTTTCCTTTCTGTTAATTCAATTATTTTCGTGTTTCTGGCCTCAGACCACAATTATTCGTCTCTTTTGATACAATGCTTCTTTTGGTAAAAGTCAAATCAAATTAAAAATTTGCACCGTTTCAAACATCAAATAAATGTAACTGCTTATATATAGTCCATTATAAGTCTAATAAAATATGCTTCAAGGATAATCCATCAGTGCTTTTTCTTTGAGAGTCTTACTAACATGCCAATGGTAGGATATGAATCTTGTATAAATGACTAAGACCGACTACGGCTAATTTGAGGGGTGGTCGGAGGGGTCATGATCCCGAAATCCCGAGATGCAGAATTTAAAGAAATTCATATCCCGAAATTCCGAAATCGAAAAATATATTCCCGGATCCCGTAAGGATCAATCCCTAAATCCCGAGTTTCAAAACACACGATCCCGACGCCCCGAAAAAGGCCATGCCTCCTCTAATCCCTACGGCTTACTTTCATTTTTGCCAAATCACTATTTTCACTTTCAACAATAAATTGTTATGCCCCATCTAGTCTGTGCATCCGTGCGTTCGTTCGGTCGGTCGTCCGTCAGTCCCGCTTCAGGTTAAAGTTTTTGGTCGAGGTAGTTTAAGATGAAGTTAAGCATGTTTCACTTATTTTAATATATATGCAAGTGGTATGACCCCTTAAATAGTAAACATTTCAAAGAAAACAGTAGACAGAATCAGGGACTTTCTATACTAAGTTAACATAGAAAGTCCCTGACAGAATACAGAGAGTCTCTATATATTAAAGTAGTATAATCGTAGTTTACATGTAGATAAACGCGAACAATAGTTGTCCTCTTTAAGGAGGTATAATAGTTGTGGTTCTTGCGATCTTTACACCATGAAATGAAACGCGAAAAATAATTGTCCTCTCTAAGGAGGTATAATAGTTGTTATTTTTGCTATCTAAACACCATGATATGGAGAACGCTCTGAATGGCTTATTTATTTTTCATTTTTGTTATCTATCATACGATTGTTTTTTTTTTAAATGTGTCACATGTTTTACTTATTTTAATATATATGCAACTGTTATGACCCCTTAAATAGTAAACAATTGAAAGAAAAACAGTAGACAGAATACAGAGAGTCTCTATATATTAAAGTAGTATAATCGTAGTTTACATGTAGATAAACGCGAAAAATAATTGTCCTTTATAAGGAGGTATAATAGTTGTGGTTCTTGCGATCTAAACACCATGACATGGAGAACGATTTGATAGGCTTATTTATTTTTCCTTTTTTTGTTATCTATCATAAGATTGGTTGTGTTTGTGCATGTTTCAAACCGGAAGTATTATCTTTGACTAAAAGTCAGTCTGATGACGGAATCATATCCGGTCTTTTTTGTCGTTTTTCTCCCAAAATAACTCAATCTGAATAATCATAAGAATGGATGACAAATTCGACTATGCATGTTACCTATAGGACACAGAGGCATGATGATTGATTTATTGTGGAAGGAAGAGAAGCGACACCCAAAATGAGGTCTTCTCGTTTAATAGTATAGATGTGTTTGATCTTTACAAGTAATTTTTTGTGCAGTCAGTACATTGAATTAGATTTAACATTGTTAAGCAAAGAAACAGTCTATTTTTACATGTTTTAGAGGGATTGATAAGATATTGATTCCTGAATGGTCCAAAACAACCAAAACGGCATGTCCCTAGACCGTCTTGTTCAACATTCATACTCTAAAATATCGTAAAAAAATGTAGAAATAAATGTTATTTTTACTTAATATAAGTTCTTTAATAATTCAAAAGTATGTTTAGAGCCAACATATTTTAATAACAGCTTTTAACATAGGATTTTAATTTCAGAAGGTGTGTCCCTGACAAAATGTCCACTACGAAACGAAATCATTAAAATTTGCTATTAAACAGTTTAATAAAATCAATGTAATTTTGTTTGCAAGAGATATAAACATTAGGGTCTTACAAAAGAAGTGATGCTTTTGTAACGGCAGTTAAATTGTCGGTAAGATATTGAGCACATCAAATGGACTCTTTTTTCAATTATATTCGTCCAAAACAAATAACAAGGGTTAGTTTCATGTATTAGTTTAGTATGTTTTGTAAACATAGAATAGGGTTGATGTCAACTACGAAACTTCTTGTCCACTACGAAACTGTTTTGTCAACTACGAAACGCATCAAAATGAGTTGTACCTTCATATGTGAAGTACTGTCTAATCTTTATCGATAACAAATGGTTCTCCAATTCAGAAAAAAATTAGATCTTTCTAGTATGTAAAGTAAACAAACTGGAATGTCTATAGGAGACTTTTAAAATTGCAATAAGATGTGTGTTTAGAAGCAGTTTAGTAGAGGACAAATGCCTCCTACGAAACAGTACACAAATTATGAAAATAATATCATTTTAAAGAGTATTTAAGATTGCACTTTTTGTTTACAAACAGGTCTATACATAGAGGTATTCAAATTAACTCTTGAAATAAAATTTTAGACAAGTTGATTTTCCATTTTTTTAGGTCTGAAAGTCACGCTTTTATTGAAAAACGTCCACTGTATAAGCATAAAATCTTGCAAAAGCTTATTTACTGAGGTCGTGAACTATTGCAAAGCAAATCCGTACACCACTGTACCTATTTAAAGTTTCAATTTGAACTTCCGTCCCTTCGTTCCAGGCAACCGGCTTTTTTGCAAAACTTTAATTCTGTATATGTATATAAATGATTCATTATCGAATAAGGTACTTATATAGTTGTTCTAGTGAAGAGTCGGCAATCTCATCAACTAATTTTTTTAAATTGGAACCATAATTATGTGAAATATTTGCCACTGAAGATAAAAATAAAAGCAATCATCAATTAATCAAACGCATGTCAAAACGCCTCCTTTTAGTATTTTTTATTTTGGCTCAGGTTTTTTTCTACATTTTATACGCATTAGAACATAAGAAACATTTTCCTTTTTTACATCTTCCACATCACTTAGCTAATGAGCATGAGAACAAGTCACGTGACCAAAACTTTTTACATTAGCAGTCAAAATCGAAGATTTCTCGAGTTTCATGAGTTTACTTACATTTCTTTGTGTGTTAAATTTCCTTTCTGGTGTTGAAATAGTTAACGTGGAAAATGAAGTAATGGCTTCTTAAGTGAGTGAAATATTTGCCACTGAACATTTAGTAATCGACAATTATTCGATATTGTAAAACATCTCCCTTCAGTATCTTTTATTTTGGCTTGTTTTTTCTACATTTTAAATGTATTATAACACAAGAACATTTTCTTTTTTACATCTTCCGCATCACTTAGCTAATGAGCATGAGAACATATCACGTGACCAAAACTTTTTACATCAGCAGTCAAAATGGAAGATTTTTCGGGTTTCTTGTGTTTATTTACATTTCTTTGTGTGTTAAATTTCATTTCTGGTGTTGAAATAGTTAACGTGGAAAGTGAAGTAACTAAAGGTTTGTTTATTAATTATCAACATATATAGTTCTTATATTTGTTACATTGTTAGAAAAATAATAACTTAAATGAATCATTTGCATGCATGTTGTGCTCATTAAATAAATTATCTTCAAATAGATTTCCGTTTATCAAACTTTAAATTAAAAAGACAACTCAAATGTATTTCATCAACTTTTATTTTATTATAGTAAATTATACATCAGAAATTCATAGAACATGATTGTGCTGTGTAAATACTCAACTAATGTTTGTAACTGCACTTAAAACTTTACAAGAATGTGACCTTTGTTAACCTTTCACTATATGATTAGATTATATATACAGACACACTTCAGACATGAAATACACACATGCATATTATATTTATAGTTTTATGTTTACACAAAAATTAAGATTCTATATATTAGAACAACCGGACTCAAAAATTAAAAACACATTAATCAATTTGATTTGATAATTCCATAATTAAACTAACAAATACGTCAATAAAATATGGAGAAAATATAACTATCAAACTCAGCTACCAAATACAGGAGTGGAGTTAGAAAAGTAAAACACATCCGCTTAGAGAATATAGCATTGTGTTGCACGACAGATATATATGTTGTTTTTTTTTTTAAATTCTTTTAAATTCTTGAATCTTGCTATATTTTGAATTTTGTATGGAAGACAAGTCATGACATCTTGCATGTCAATTTTTCGATTCCATTCTATTCGATCGCATAGTTTTCTTATTCACTAGTATTTATTGTGAAAAGAGATGTTTTAGCTTTGTGTTTTATAGCAGTCAAAATCGAACAAAGGTCTTGTTTGGATGACTCCCCCCCCTTTTTTCAAATTGTAAGATTATGTCATAGGGTGAAACTTGCATCTTTATATCTTATTTAATTGCCCACATAAATGTTCTATAGTAAAGAGTGTTAAGTATTTGACCGTTAAATTTAATGTATAATGCAGCTGTGTTTTAACTGGTATCATTTCCAATTAGAAGCCGTATAATTTATGTCTCTGTTTGTTTATATTCTGTCCCTATAGTTGTGTGGTCTGGGGATGAATGACAATTTTATGTGTGAGAAAGTGATGAAAGTAGTGAAGGCCTTCTCGAGAAAAACTGGGTAAATGTTGAGATGCGGGAGGGTCGAGAATAGTTAACGAGAGTGAGTGGATGTATCTTTATATAAATGTAAATTAATTCAAGTGTATATTTTTGAACCTGTTGATAATAAATTTGTATATATCTGAACACAGTCTTAAAAGCCAGTGCCTTAGAACAGCTCCCGACTCCGTGACAATAACAGTAGTTTAAATTTGGTGCAACTCTAATCCTGGAAGCTACGAATAAGGGACATAATACATATACAACTACGGTAGTATATTTGGATTAGAGGAAGAACACATTAAATGAGTCAAAACAGAGTAAATATTTTACTATAGTAACTAGAAAGATACAACATACAAATTAGCACAAATGAAAAAAGGGGTTCACTTCCCATGCGCGTAACATATTCATAAGGACGACTTTCATTACCAGCATTTCAAAAATATTTTTTTGTAAACGGACATAAATGGATTTTTTATCCGGCTAATTTATTAACATCAGGGTTTTTTTCTGAGTGTGTGTGTGTTTGGTTGTTGTTATATATTATATTTTTTTTGCTTTCGAATTTTTAAATTGTTTCTCAAGTTATATCTAAATATAATGTGATGTGGGATAAACGCCAACAAAAGCTTAAAATTACTTTAAAAAACACACATCTATCACTTTCGCCTAAACTGATAGGTTTTGTAAATAATATATGCCCCAATCTTACATAAAAATCTCTCTTGTAAGATAAATCAACATATCATGGCTTATGGTCTGAATATCAATGTCTTTAGAATCTTAAGCTTGTAAGCTCAATTCTTTCTATAAAAAGTAAAATCAAAAGAATACTGAACTCCGAGGAAAATTCAAAAAGGAAAGTCCCTAAGCAAACGGCAAAATCAAAAGCTGAAGTATATACACCTGTCATATTCCTGACTTGGTACAGGCATTTTCTTATGTGGGAAATGGTGGATTGAAACTTGTTTTATAGCAAGCGTAACCTCTCAGTATGACAGTCGCATCAAATTCTACTATATTTACAACGATGCGTGAACAAAACAAACAGACACAAAAGGTTAATCTTCAAAAATAGGGGAATATATGTGTAATTATAATTATTAAAAGTTGACCATAAGATTGCATATTTTATTGTATAGAATGTTATGGAACACATGTTGGTTTTGGAATGTCTGGTAACCAGGACGACCATTACGAATCACTCCGCAGGAGATTCAAAGACTGCACCCACGTGGAAGGAAATCTGGAGATAACTCATGTAGACAAGGCCATAAACTCTTCCTATGACATTAGTTTCCTGTCTTCAATCAAAGTAGTGACTGGTTATGTTTTACTGGGACTGTTAGAAGTACAAACTATTCCACTTATCAACTTACGATTGATCAGAGCAGACAGTACCTACAACATAATGGGTGAAGAATACGGTCTTGTAGTGGCCTTGACCTCTGAAGCCGGAAATGACCCTAAACGTGTAGGACTCCGTGAACTTCAGCTACCATCATTGTTAGGTAAAAGTTTAATAGTTACGTCTAATTATATATTCATTTTCTGTCAAAATTTAAAAAATTAAACGAAAAAAGATAAACACCAATCTGTAAATCACTACATAAAATACTAAGACTTATAGCTACACGAACACCACCAAATATACCGGGAATAATCTCAGATTCTCCAAAACGTCGGTTAGACAAAAATGCATCACGATTTACCAATAATAGCCAAGAACACGACACGTGTTTCTCGTTATTTTTTTTTAGCATTTTCCCGCCAGAAAAAAAGTTTTAAAAAGATCAAATGTTTGGGAGCTTTTAGAACTATTAAGCTTAAACAAAAACGGTTAAAAACAAATCTGCACATGTCTGATTATATAGTTATCAAAGGTACTTTTGCCACAAGGAGATGCACAATTAGTTTTTGTACAACTATATATATATAGATATAATATGTACTGGAAAAAGAACATGCTGAAACGGACATACTTGCTGCTGTGTAGATGGTTCACTGATGGACCCACAACGTAAAAAAAAACAACGACCGTCTTTATCGATTCTTTTTCTACAATCTAACGAGAAAGGAGAAAACAATAATTCAATTCTTTATTTACCTTAAACAATACAGTTTATCGGTATAGTTTATAATTACTAGACACAGATTTTGCGTAAATATGAAATACTTATTCTAAAGCTATGTAGATAAGAGGTTCTTATTTTATATCTGACCGATTTCTACAAGCTTAACCAGATTCTATCTGTCAGATTGTCCTTTTTTCATTTGACGCTAAATAGTCGTCAAGTACAATTGACGGTCTATTATGAAAAAGGCAATCCGATTATATATTTGTGTACTTTTACATTCTCACCCACGATGTGTTTATTTTCAGAAATCTCCAAAGGAAAAGTGTTCTTTGCACAGAATCCTCATTTGTGTTACATTGATACAATAGATTGGGGTTCCATTGTTCCTGATAATGAAGGTCCTGTAAAGTATGGAGAACTGGCTTATTCTGATAATTGTAAGTATGACGGGATAGCTTCCCTTAGACAATGTGGGAGATATTTAGTTAGCCGTAATCAGTCGAGCTAAGAAAGGGCTTTTTTTTTTAGTTCAGTCGGTATGCGTGATGCCTTGTAACACAGGGGTCCCGGGTTCGAGTCCCGGAGGAGACGAGCAATTTTGGGAAGAAATTCATGCTCTCCGGTAACATAATCTTTTGATAGTTTATAAAAACTAAGAAAGATGTGTCATATTTTAGTATATAAGAAAGACATCTAGATTGTTTAAATATTTACTATTGCAATACATTTTACAGTGTGTGACATTGTCGACGGTACTAAATCAAAACACAACTACATTGTAGCAATGAACTGTCTTGTTTTTGAGTGGGTACTGATATTTAAGAGAAAATCGTGATTAAATCTATTTTCCTAGACAAAAGATTCTATTTATATGACAGTTGCGAATAAAATGTAATCTTCTTATCCAATCCATACTTCTAGACTTATTTGTAATTATCGTTAGGTAGCGGTCTCATTGTACTTTTAAATTTCCATTGAAGATAACGACATGGAACAAAACAGCAGTTATTAGGTCATGAATCAAAATATATAAAACCATAGAAAAGTGGGTTTTTTTCTTAATCATATTAATATTTTTGCAAATCTTAATAACCAATTTTATCGACTTTTATCTGTTACAGTAGGCATTTCAACTTCGAAATTAAAAAGGCCTTCGACTTTAGAAGAACAGTTTTTATTTTTCATAATACATTTAAGTTCTGTAGTCTTTAGCGAGTTTCACAAAGCAAGCAACACATCCTAATTGAATTTCTCATAGATATTTATTTGTCTACCTTTGGAATTTTTATAATCCATCATATTGCATTAACCGCATGACCTATTTCAGTGGTCCATGGTTACCTTCAGGTACTCCCATGTACAATGCCATTTTTTGTGGGGCTATTGCTGCTCAATCTTATGTTTATTATTGTTTTTTTTGTTTTGTCGACTGTTATTTTTCTTTTTGATGTTTTGGTGTCTTTGCATCTTCAAATGAAGTTTTTTAATTGTCTCTTAGTTGATGTCGTCTTCCTTTTTATCGACAGTTATTTATGATGCGATCAACTGAATTAGAAAGATTTTTTTTTCTCAAAAATATGATTTCAAAAAATATAAGATTCCGCTGCAGGTATAACCGTCGAACATAACATGTGTGGAGTGAACTATGCTTTTATAAGCTTACAACTTGGAGTTCCTAACCTGACCAATGAGTAGATAACAGCCCAAAGCCACTAATGGGTCTTCAACACGCGAAAAAACTCGGCCCCTTTTCTCCCTTTTGCTAGTACAATTTTTTTTTATATATTGAGTTTTAAATATGTGAAAATTGTCGTTATGAAGTAATAGTTTACAAAACCTTGAATCGATAAGTTCGTTTAGAAAAAAGAAATAGTATTGAAGAATATCTTAATCTTGTTAATGTTTAGGTGAGAAGAAATGTGATACAGAGTGTGAGGTTGATGGTGTAAACCGTTGTTGGGGAGAATCTAGATTCATGTGTCAGACAGGTAGGCAACATTAATTGCTTTGTTTCCGCTACATATACACAATGAATAGGCCGCAAGATTTGTTTTGTATAGTAAAATCCTTTTTGAAAATCTAAAACAAACCATGTGAGATAAAACGATATATAAATCAACGATATGTGCGGCAAAAATAGACTAGACGAATCCTTACTTTGTCAGAAATGCTAAAATATAGGCAAACTCCATATACTGATCGTATTGATATATATTGTAACATGTTAACGATGAACAAAAGCGAGATAACCAGATTAATATTTTACCCGAAAAGCAGACACGGTTGTCTTTCTTAGAAGATCAAACGTTCTAGGATTAAAACATTCAATGAACATTTTTTTCTTTCTTTCTTCAGTGCGGAGCTCACATTGTCACTCTTCCTGTCCAGGCCGTTGCTATGACAGTTATATATTAGGTTGTTGCCATCCAGAATGTGCCATCGGATGTTATGGTCCAAGCGATTCTGATTGTGAGGTAAAATTGTATGCAGTATTATTGTCACGTGATAAGACATTGTTGTATTATGTACTTCAGGTTTTAACGAACTGATTTATTTACATAACCAAAAAACTTCTAAAATTTCATCTTTAGAGCTATCAGGTTTATTTGTAAATGTATGTGATCACAAATTAAACCAAACACCAAGAAGATAATCCAAAATAACAAACAAACCGAAAAACAAACGTAAAAAAGACGAACACAAAAACATAAGTCCAAAACACAGTGAGATAAGACAAAGATTGAACAATCAAATTTACACCAAAATCTAACAAATGAAAAAAAGAAAATGTTGAATGATTGTAAATGAGAAAGCTAGCCACAAGAGAACAACAGAAGAGTGTATAACCATGCAAGACCATTTTATTTAAGAATTAAATGCTTCTTTTTGTAAATTCATTGGGGTGTAAAAGCGTTGACCGAAGTACATTTTGTATGAAGCGCGTAAGCGCGTCATTCTAAAAATGTACGCACGGTCAACGCTTTTACAACCCTATAAAGTTACAAAAAGAAGCATTCAATACTTATAATTACATTTTTTAGCTATGATTATGAAAACACGAATTTTATATATTTTATTATTTAATTCACCTGTGCACTTTATTGTTGGAGCACGTGTTATCATGAATGAAAAGTTGTATTGAGCAATGCAACTGCTTAAGGAATAACACGTGATGTGCAATTAGCCAATCAGAATAAAATATTATAATGAAACATACATCTAATGTAATTATTTAAACATGCAACCCATGACATCTGCATTTCGGGATGGTTGATGCTAGTATCTTTACAAAAAACTTTCCTGTATAAAAACAATTACGCCTTAAACGAATAAAAGGTGTACGTGAAGTGGAGCGCAGTTGGTTCCAATAGCCGACAGTCTGATATTTTTTTATTTTTTTTTATAATCATAATGTCTTACCTTGAAAAAATAAACACATTAAAGTAACATGCACAAGGCTCACAGCGGCTTGTTATTTTTTGGCGGTTTTCCCATGGATATCAAATCCAGCTAATAGTAACAAACCCCTGTGCCAGGCTTCTAATTGTGAACGGCAAATGCAAGTTTTGCGTACTAAAGTACATTATGTGTTACTTTTTTCAGATGTGCAAGTATTTCCAATTCGGTGATAGATGTGTTCCTAGCTGTCCGGCAAATGCACGTAGACTAGGGCAAGAATGTATCATGCCTTAAAAGGAAGTCATTGCAATATACAAGGGAGACAATTCATAGTGCAAATCGCATTTATCTTATTTTCGTATACGAGAATATTTAGCGGAAGCAGTGCACTGTATTGAAAAAAACTATATTTAAAGACGTATCGAGCGATTGAATGAAAGATTTGAAAACGAGATAGGAAAAGTTGTATATTTATATACACGGTTTACATAGATTTATGTTTTATTTTACTTTGTTATATATATATATTGCTATAAAATTTACACATTGTATATACTATATCAGGGATGTACTATTCTAAATGGACCCAAAACATAGTTTTATGAAGTATTAAAGCATTTTTAATTTAGGTTTAAACATTTTATTTTACACCGCGAATTATTATTCTTATTATTATAAATTTCTTGATTGGGTGCGGGAAGGTGGGGCATTGATTCAGATTTGAGGAGCCCCTGAAATTAATTGTAGATTGCCTTGCGATTTTACTTACATGTAGTACATATATTGTGCATGTGATTCTTTTATGTAAAATTTGACACAGATCTTATAAAACTGCGTATCATGATAGTTATTGATTTTAATACAACTGAAACCCGCACAGAATTGTCAGTAAATTATGTAATTTATTTTTCCTTCACTTTGATACTTCCTTAGGACTAAAAATATCTAACTGGTAAAGATAATGTATATGAAATTTTACAAATAAAAGTCGCATATCTCAACAGTGAATTACGTATCCGTCTTTACCCCGAAAATATCATGTCCATTCGGTAAATATTTATTTCTTTGGCGAATTTTCCAGTAATTTGTACAGTAAACACTGCAAAACAACGTGAAATTCGGTATGAAAGATCTGTTCTAGACATGCATAGGATATGTATGAGGAAAATGTCACAAACGAACCACATGGATGGAATTAAATAATCACCTTTTCTCGACTGGTCGTTACTTGGTGAGGATAAGGACTGTTTGGGTCAGTTAAATCATATCACAGGGGTGGATACAAGGGGGACGTTACCCACCTTTAATTAGAAAATATATCATTGGTTAACATAAAATTGTCCCCTCCAAAAAAGCTGCGCCCCACAATATTTCCGGCTTCCATATTATGGGGCAAAAAACCTTCTAAAAAATCCTTGATAACGAACCTGCACTTCTTTAGTAGCAGTTAACATTATGTAATCTACTAGTATTTAATAAAGTTTATATTACCGAAGTTTCAAGCGTGTACCTTGAAGTTTTAATAAAGTTATTTCAACATTATGTTTTACCTTATTTATGAATGGTTAAAAATGGATCAGAGCTGCTGTTTAAGGGACGACATCAAAAGATCGATGTAGGATTAATTCAAATAGTTTGGGGGTGGGGGGAGGGGGGGTCAACATTGCTGCAAGTTTTGTTAATCTAAAATCGATTTTACATATATCCCTATTGGTCAATCAATTTTTCCCAAATTAAGTTAATAGGGGGGGGGGGGGTCAGTGAAAAAACTATGTGAACTAAGTTTTTTATCCTTCATTGAACTTTTGATGTCGTCCCTAATAAACTTCTGTAACTTTGATAAATGTTTCACTATGAATATGACCGACATCTCTTACCAAACCTAGTATTATATAAGAGGTAAACTGTGGATTGAATGTTATACTCGTACAAGTTTATTTGGCCTAACGGCGAAGTTAAGTTGCAAAGAAATGAAAATTCAATGTCTCAAAATTGTCATCAGCACAGGTACATGTAACCACAATTCAAACAAGTAACACTGTTGAAAAATCTTATCATAAACTTTATACACGTTATTATTAAAAAATATCTAGGTGTCATCATTTCGCAAGTTTTTACACTTTGGGTAAAATACGGTTATACCTCTTTCAATACTATATATTACTTGCTATACTTTAATCTTGAGCCAGTAAATTTTAATTTTCATTTAAACATCATAAACACAAAACGCATTCTAAATAGTTTATATCCTGCACTTCATTTAAGAGATAACATACAAAAGCCGAAGATAACGTTTCCAAAGTTATTAGTATAAACTTTTTAATTCTAGATTTATTATATTAATATATTTCAATTTAAACAAGAAATTAAGAAAAAAAAACGTGCATTGGCCTGATAAATTGGAGAATTACCACGTGTGTTTTCATTACTTATGCGGAAGTAGGTACCAGTTAAGATAACAGTTAATACCAGATATAGATCAAGTCACATTGAAATGATTTTTTTTAAAGAATATTTCCTTATAAAGAAGGAAATAACACATCATGTATAGTTTTAATATACCTTTATATTAAACTCAATCGTCCCGTACATGCAGAGTGTGAATGATTGATAGATTGTTGTTTGCTTAAAATCCTGCTGGATAAAATATTTCATGAATGTTCAGGACAAGAGAAGACATCATTAATATACTTGCTGTTGGGTTTCGTAACGTGCCATTCTTTCTATACGAGGCATAAGACATAAAGCTCAAATAACCATTTCCACGTGGTTGCGTATTTATACATCCCGCATTGCAAGCAAGCGCACCACTTAAGCAAGGATAATAGCTGAAACGGGTGAAGATCACAGAGAAACAATACTTCTATACACAGACAACCCTTTATGGACAATGTAAGGTGTATATGGAACTAACTATAAAGGACATTTTGAAAATCTTTTTCTCCTTTTAACTTGGTTTCTATCAACTCTAGAAGATGTATATTAAGTTCCATTTATAGTTGTCTTACTCCCTCTCCCCCTCCCGGGCCGTCATCGGAGGAGTCATTAACTGTTATTCTTGTCCGTCCGTGCGTTCCAAAAGTGTGTCTGTAACGACCACTGTTTACGACGTACCTACGTTAGACATTTAAAATGTGGGGTCACCAAAGGTTTGTTAACGCCTTTAATTATAAAATAATTCGAAAAATTAATCAGGAATAACCTTTATGTTCTGATTTATACAATTGATATAAATCAAAACATCGTGTTATTCCTGATTAATTTTTCGAATTACTTTATTAAGGTGTTGAGGACCTTTGGTGACCCCATAGTTTAAGTGTCTTTAAAAAGTACATAGTGAGCAGTGGTCGTTACATACAAACGTTCACCTAAATTGTCCCAGTCAATGGATGAATTTAATGTGTCAATCAATGGCCACAGCCACACTGTTTTGAATTTCATTCTAGTTTTTTTTTTTTTTTTTAAACTTTACGTATTCCAGGTTTGTTATAAAGATTCATACGCATATCATATGTTGATTCTTTTCAAATTAATATTTTGCAAATTGACTCGACTTTTTTGTGATAGAATAAAAGAAACACACTTAAGTGATCAACCATAGTCTACAGCCAAAGAGGTTTACGAATTGATCAAATCTTGTCCTTATAGAAATTTCTTAAGATATGATATAAGACAATGTGGTTTGATAACCAATAAGACAACAGTTTACTCCTCAGTGGTTCTAATGTCATATAAGTTTACAAATATAATAGGTCGCCTTAGAGAATATTTGTTATGAATTTTATGGAAATATCTAACAACACATCTAAAAAATACAAATTAAACGAGAGAAAAAGTTTGGGGCTATCAAGGCTTACCCAAGAATGACAACTAAAACGTTATATAATTATCAGTAAATTATGTAATTTATACTTTTCCAAAAATTGATTATACCGGTACGTCCTTAGGACTCCAAATATCTAACAAAGATAACTTATATGGAGATTTTTTTTTCAATTCCCAAAAAAGTCAATTAACACTGTGTAATATTTCGGAATTTCGAGTCCTCATTGCTCCTCAACTTCGAATTTTACTTGGCCTTTTGTTGAACCTATTGAGTCAAGCGTTATTGATGAGTCTTTTTTTGTAGAAGAAACGCACGTCTTGCTTACAAAATTTGAATCCTTGTATCGGTGTTAAAAGTCTTTGAATTATATCCTTGTCGATATTAGTATTGTGATGGCATTACTATTCATTTTTTATCTTTAATTTGCAATGATCAATTCGACGAACACTTTTGGTGAAACAGGTCTTGAACTTTTGATACTCCCGGACCACATGGGTTCATATGGGATTCTGGTTGGGTGCAAATAGGTTATCTATAGTGTTCCGTTTCGTTTTGTTTTAGATTTGGATGGACTGATGTGTGTCTTTTATAAAAATAAGAAGATGTGGTATGATTGCCAATGAAACAACTCTACTCAAGAGACAAAATGACACATAAATTAGAGAATGTAAGTCAATGAACGGCCTTCAACAATGGACAAAACCAAAGTATTTTAATTCTTTTGGCCATGCTGTTGTTGATAATAATTTTAAAATTTAGCTGATCAAATTTTGAATTTATATCTAGGTTTGCTTTGAAGAACATTGGCTTCTTGCAATGACCATCGTCAATATTTGTAAAGAAGAGGACATAAAAAAGTACATCTTCCTGGAAGACATTTATTTTGATATCATGACGATCTATATATAGGCACAGCACGCATTTGTCCAATTATCATTTTGATTTGAATCATACTTTAAATGTATCCAAATTTTCTAAAATTAGCAATACTTTCATGTTTTGTTCATTAAGATTTTATAGCTCCCTTATGGAGCAACATTTCAGTATCGCTTGTACTTTATATATATGACATACTTGCCAGTTGATACGATATTTTAGGGATTGTTTCTATATCATGATTTCGATGACAGAATGTTGCTACCTTTCTGTACATGCACGTATTACTAAGCTATATCACCAACAGCCAGAACCCGATTTATCTACTTTAAAGTACACGAGCACTTAATTATTCCAACGTATATGGAAATATTTGACAAGCGCGGAAAAACGACTGGTTTAAAAAATATCATCAGTCATCTGTTACACTTGATATAAAACAACCAATCTCAGCAACTTAGGAATCGGGAACTGGTATAGAGATGTGATTTTTAAAAGATAAATACGATTTTATTGTGACGTAATCGAAGATTATCGACCACACCGAACGTTATCTAGGTATTTATGAATTGTCCTGCTGACGAACGGTTTGATAAATGAATTTTTCCTGATAACGTTTTTATCATAGTTTAACATTAGTTTGGGTGTGGGTCTAATAAATCTGTGTATGAAAATAGAACTTCAAATTATTGAGGACAGTACAACGGAAAAATCTGGATTGCTTAATGTTTACATGTAAGTATATAACGGATATTTAGCTTAGGATTAATTTCGTAAATATTATGTGACCACAATCATGACCGAAGTTAAAATTACACGAATAGTACAATAAGCAGCAAGTAATCCAATTATCTGAATGGCCGAAATGTGTAATCTTATTTCCGGTATAAAATGTTGTTTTGTCACAACTGATGCCAGTAACAGTCATTCCGACATGCGACATGTACATGTATCAAAAACCAAAACCGGAAGCTTTCATTATTCTATCATTTGCATGTAACTTCCATAAATATATTGAACGTAATGTCATTTGCTACAATCAACTTATAGGACCATAATAAAAAGCATATAGATTAGGGCTGTTGAAAAAAATTATCGTAGTGGGAGGTTTGAGGCACTCAATTTAATGTGGTAAATTTGCATTATAATTTGTAAGAATTATAGGTATAATGAAATTATGATATTATTGGTGGTTGGGGTCTTAAAAGGTTCCTCATTTGCACTTAATCCAGAAGTAATATACGAACAGAACAAGATACCTTATACTTATGAAGATAATAATGTTTGTATTGGAACACTAATGTGTGCTTTAATCGTGTTGCACTAGATAAAACCAATTTCAAAACATGGTATGAATTTATTATGCTTGATGAAAAAAAGTCATGATACAAGCAACAGTCTGTATTTAAAAAAAAAATGGCAAATTCCTTATCGGAGTGATTTAAATGAAAAGTAATAGAATTGAGAATGTAAAAGAGACAACAAACCGAACAAAGAGCATGCAGATATTATTCGACGGTCACCAATGTGTCATCAAATCACAGGATGCATGCTTAAGCCTAAATATTGTATACTAGTTCAGCGAAATGGACGCCATACTAACATTTTGTAATTCTGAAACATATAGTTGAACCATGGAAGTAATATTTAATATTATTTCCATGGTTGAACAAAAAGTTACCCGCTACTATAGAATACACATTCATTATAGATAAATTTACGACTTGTATATATATTTTGACTATTACAGGACAAACTTGTAGAACAACACAATGAATATCAGATGTAAGTTTCTAGTTATTTAAAAATTGTTTTATGACTTTATCATATGTAAATTTGAAATATAAAAAAAGAATATGTGAACTAATCGACAATGAGACAACTCTTCACAAAAGACCAAATGACACAGAAATTAACACTATAGGTTACCGTACGGCCTTTAACATTGAACAAAGCTCATACCGCATAGTCAGCTATTAATAGCCCTGAAATGACAAATGTAAAACAATTCAGACAAGAAAACAAAACATAAAACAAATATGTACGACAAGCACTGCAATATAGGCTCCTGACTTGGGACAGGCACATACATACAGAATGTGACGAGGTTTAACATGCGGACGCCAAATCCTCTCTCTTACCTTAGAAAATGCATAAAAGTTTTCTTAATTTTCGGCATCGTGTTCAGTAAATTCTATGTACATGTATTGCTCTTTGGAAATTAATATTTTAATCAGGATAAGTTATATTATGTATTATGTATGAACATTAATAAAATCTAATTCTATTCAAATAATTCAGCTCAACAAATGACCGCCTTCATTATCAAAGTCTCTTCAAAATGCAATAAATAAATAGATTAAAAAAAAAACTTAATAAAAAAAAACTAGTTAGATCTGTTATCATCATATTTTTTTTTATAAATCACGGATAATTCACGACCGGACTTTACAGCGAAATTCGTTATTTGACGATTAAATTCAAATGTGTAATATTGGTATACACCTTTTGAAATAATGTGTCAAAATGACGAAAGGTTATATTTATTCTAGAAAATGTAATGATATATAATAGAGCTTAAAATAATGTCCAGTTTTTATACAGTTGCGAACATCAATTTTTATTTTCAATCATCGGGTACATTGTAACATGGAAACAGCACTGAAGTGCAAAACAATGAATATATAAAAAGAGATATCCAACCGTCTCGGAAAATTCCGCTGTTAAAAATCATTGTCATAATATAAAACCGCTCGAGGGAGATTGCAAACGATTATAAAAAAAAAACTACAAGTAATACATTTTGTACCTAATTTCAAACCTCGAAATTTAATCTGCTGCAAACAAATACTCTAGAAAATATCGTTTTGATCAATGTTGAAATGGATAGTTTTACGCAAATGAATACTAAACAAAATAATGAGATATGTCCAATTGTGGTTCATAAATAAGGTGAACAGTCTGGTATAGTAAATCTTTCATTTTCAGTTATTACAATCATAAGCAACATTGCTTTAGTAAGTGCTGCTTTATCGTCAGGAACAACCATACCTAGTTCTACTTCTACCCTGGCTGGAGGAAACACGTTAATATCAAAGAAATCAACGAACAATCCATCATCTGATGTTATTTCTTCGACCACCTCAGTCATTACTACAACACAAGTTACATCGCCTCCATCTACAACAACTATAGTTACAAGTACTACAGTTGCTAATCCTACAACAACAATTTCCAATTCACCGTCGGTCGAAAATCAAACAAGTCCTCATAACAGCATAGATTCCAATACAACTAAAAAACCCTACGCAACGACGACAACAGTTGTGAGTACTCAAACAAATAACTCGACGCAGCAACCAGCCGGACCAGAAACAACTGTAAGACTAATTCCAAGTAGCACAACGACAACACCCGTACCTGATACAACAACGGAAGATACAAAAGAAACCACGGGTAAATACACATTTTTGAAAATTAAAAACGATCGTTAAATTTTAAACAAAGTCATGATAATTAAAACCTTTATGTCGTTTTAAACTTATGAAGTTGATCACACTATAAAATATTTGTATTTCTTTTTATTAATTTTTGATAATTTTGATAATTATGAATTAAATTTAAAGACACTTTGTTAACTCTATCATTTTAACCATAAACTAGGAAAAGAATAAAGTTACTATTTGAATACACAAAATGTAGCCATTAACAAGTTACTCTTAACACTGCTCCGAAAAAAACATATGAGATCGTTGATACAAGTTAGAATTAGAAACTGAACGGGTCTGGCTACATGTGTCCTCAAAGACCTAAACAATCAATCCATATGGAGATAATTGGTGAATATAACAATAAGTATGGATACCATCATGATTTGTTTTACCATAATCTATATCTGTGTCACGAATGTCGCAGAAATATTCAATACATCCTTGTCCTTAGGCCGTACTCTTTATCTCCTGTTCTTGGCTGGGTATATGTTGCTCAATCTTAAGTATTCTGTGTGGTGTTCTGTGTATTTTCTTTATTTTTTCATGTATATGGTGTTGTCTGTTTTTCTTTGTATTATGTTTTATGATAACTCACTCGTTATCTTGTTTCTCTTTTTCAATGATAAAGTATGGTTACAGAAAAAACAGAAAAGATTTGGTTGACCCTTTTTTTATTTTATATTATTCAAACGGAAATGTATATACATTTATGAACAACATATTTTGAGGATATTGATAATTGTAGATTTTGTTATAAATCGAACATCATTTCTCCCCGATTGTACATTGTATTTGCTTTTTTTCAAAAATTTGGAAAAATTTGATTAACTACACTACATATACCTTTATTTAAGAAAATAAAAGAGAAAATGCATTTTTTTTCACTTTTCGGTTATAGTTCAACATCTAAAGTTGTGTGCATGTTCTTTTAAAAGAAAATTATGAAAAATCCAATTTACCGCCCTATGTGCCGGCTAGTTATCTTAATTGAAATAGGTTATTTTCAAATGTTTATCAATAAATAACAAGCCGAAGGTTTTACTCCGGAATGTTGATAAAATTATACACGTCTGCAACTATTTATACATGTAAGTCCTCGTCAACGAAAATGTCACAACACCTTGATAGTAGTTACATTTCTGCAGCTGCTCCATAACGCTAAATTGTAGTTCACTCCCAGGCTATTCCCCCCCCCCCATTTTATTCTTAAATTTCGTGAAGCAAACTATTCGCGTTTATCATGTATTTGGCAAGGTTATGAGTTTTCGAGTTCAAATAATAACCCAGCCACAACATTCATTTTAAAATCCTCCTGCTCCAACCCCTCTCTTATCCCGTCCCGAAATCCAACCAAAACATTTTAAAAATTGCCGTTCAAAAAGGAAAGTTTGAATAGCTTTACACAGAGAACGGATTGTAGAACACGACCTTCTTCGAAACCGGAAGGAGACAATTGTCTGCAATGAGTGTGAGTAATTCATGCTCAATGTTTTGTAACTGTCGTAATGATCATGACAAAGAAAACCGACAATATACACTCATTCATTTCTAAATTTACAATTATATCAATCTTTACTATGCAGGTGTTTTTTCTTTCGTTTTAGTTCCATGTGATTGTTCAAAATATCTGTCAACATCTACAGACTCAGCAAATAAGAATACAGAATTTACCACAACAATGACATCTTCACCAACAACTGTGGCACCACAAACAACTGCGGCACCTCTTATTTCATCGGCAACTAATACACCATCAAATACGACAACAAACACGACAGGAAACCCTACACCAGCAATCACTATGACAAAACACATTACGACAAAAAACACTACGACCACAAGCACTACGACAAATTCAAAAATTGTAGCAACAACAGCACCTACAACACTACGACCTACTACTATGGTATCTACATTAATACCAATTCATTTACCAGTAGCAAATATAACAAAACCGACAACTACAAAACCGGTAACTATAACATCAAAACCGACAACACCGAAAACTGCAACACCAAAACCGGCAACACCAAAACAGGCAACACAAAAACTGGCAACGCAAAAACCGGCAACACTAAAACCGGCAACACAAAAACCGGCAACACCAAAACCGGCAACACCGACATCTTCAAAATCAACAGCCCCGATAGCACCGACAACACAACCAACAACAACAACAACAACAACAACAACGACTACTACTGCTACTTTGATAAAATCTACAACAGGAAAAACAAATAGTAAAATACATCGACGTGACGTAGCTGCTGAAATTAAAATGTTTCAATCTGAAGTTGAAAGTATTGTTGATGACGATACAAATACACATGATATATATTGTATGAATCAGTGTAATATAACAATGAATGAAACAACAACAGAACCAACACCAACTACAACAACAGAAAGGCCGACAACTACCACACCAAAACCAACGACCACTACACCAAGACATAGATCTATTAATTTAAGTGAGTAATATATATAATTGTTGAAGACGAATAAGAAAAAGGCCATGACAACATAATACATGTATCTCAAATTTTAAAAGTTGTCATTCTTTCAATAACATCCATTGGTAGGATGTGTGGTAGTTCTTGGATAGTTCTGACCATGACAATTAGACAATCGTTTCACTATGCTATACAAATCGTCACTTTGAACTGTAAAGGAATTATCATTGCATGATTTCAGATTGAATGAACATGAATTCCTAAATCGACAAGTTGTAATCCAAATGTTTGCATCACACTATTGATTAACATTTCGTTTTGGTGACTTATCTGTACAATGTCAAAGGAAATTAGTTTTTCTATTCTTATTTAAGTGTCAGAAGTGAAGCATGTTTAAATGTGCTTACTGATCTTTTTCTGTAATATTTTGTAAATGGCTTATAATTAAATGTCTATAATGTATATTAGCTGTATACAAATGTCGGGTTCGCTTAAATAGCACGAATCTCAAAATCATTTAAAAAAACAAGAAAACAGTACCATTCCATACAACTAAAGATTTTCGACGAATGTTTAGTAAGAACGATTGATTTGGCAATGTTATAATGCTGTTTTATTTGTATATTTCAGACGGCAAATTGGTGGATCTGAACCTTGTCATTGTGGTGAAGGGCAATTTTACACATGATCTGAAAAATCATAGTTCTGAAGACTATACAAATTTAGCCAATCAGTACAACACATCGGTAAGCTGTTATATATCATGTCTGACAATAGAAATACAAATACACAAGACGCTCGTGTCGTTTGCACAAGGGGACGACCATTTGATATTCTGGGGGGTGGGCAGGAGGATTTTGAAAATAAATAACTCAGCCTTGATAATCAAAAAAATAAATGGTTTGTTCTGTGATAGTTTGAAAATAAATTACCTAACTTACAATGTATTGAAAATAAATAACTCAGCAGGTCTAATCGAAAGTATGAGATAGCACCAGATTCTTCATAAGTTCATCTTTTTTTCCCCAAAAAATCGTGAAACACTTCTTAATACTTTATAATAAAAGTATAAATACTATTTAATATACTTAAAATGTCTGAAATTGGTTTCATTTAACTTGAGGAATATTGTCTCAGGAAACCTTACTTCACTTTTATTTTAACAGGGCCATAATTTCAAAACCAAACGCTTGTCTCCATATAAAATCGTGTTCATGGCAAGTGCAAGAAGCAAGTTCTGTTTTCCCTCAGACGTAGCCCTGATTTTTCAGGATCAATGTTTCTTATTTATTTGTCTTTTGTTCATTGATTGCCCTTCTGTATTCTGTTAGTGCTGCATTCCTTATGTAATCTAGTAATTTTGTTTTGAACTTGATCATGAGTTTAAAAAAAACAGCAGTCACAGACTTAACTATGTGAATTCCATTTTTGCTTTATCATGCACATTGGTCTTTTGATGTTGTCCCTAGAAACTTAAGTCTTACACTGAATTTATACATTTTGCTTTAAGACCAAAATATTGTCAAAAAATTATTTAAACAAAACTTGCATTTTCAGATAAAGAAAGGGTCTTTGGAACACCCAGCAAGCACGATTCTGCGTCATTTGTTCTATAGCTTCTTGAGCCTTCAGTGGCTCCAGAACCCTTCAAAAAAATTTTTGCCTTTCTCCGCTCGGCGAAATATGTTTGCCAATTGAATACTTTTATAAAGAGGCTAGTTACAACCAAACTTTAATACTATGTATGTAAGCAATCACATGTATATGCAGTTAGGAATATAAAAGATTCATTTCTGCAGAGGAGGAGGATTAATTCTGATTAAATAGTATATAATGACTTGACTATACATGTATTATTTATAATAAGCAAATCATTTAAAAATTGTGTTTTCGAATATCATAAATATAGTTGTGAAAATGAATAATCAGTCCCTTGCTTTATTGAAAATGAAAACTCTTGCTTCAATAGTGCAGAAAATGAATAATCTGTACTCTTAGTTTACAAAAATAAATAACCGATCAAAAACAAATCCGCCTGCTCCCCCCCCCACAGAATATCAAATGGTCGTCCCCTACGACTCATCAGTGACTCATAAATGTTCAGAAATGTTTACAACGTGTAGTCTAAGTATGCAGTTCTGATGCCTGCAGTAAGGAAACACTGTCAATTTCAGTATTTTTTCATCTCTTGTTTGTTGACGGTCAACCGACGTTTTATTTTGAAATTCTCTATTTGGTACTTAATGGCATACGATACAGTTTCAGGGGAGGCAATGACGTTGCTAACGTAAAATGTTATTTTCGCGACGTCAAACTATGACATATCGGGAAAAGATGCATTTTTCGACTATTTTTTATCATTCAAACTTGAACGAAACAAGTGCATGGACCCCTATTTTTTAAAACGACATTTTGTTTCATTTTGCAGGGAGATTATGTGGACCAAATTTAAAAAACTGTAAAAAGAGGATTTTTTTTAATTTTGATAAATATACAGCAAAAAAATACGATTTCTTCTTAGTTCATGACCATTTGATAAATATGAGTTATTTTTGAATTTAAGGATAACTTATAAAATACGAAAATTACAAATTATCTAACAAAAAACAATTTGTGTTTATCTTTTAAAAAAAAAAAGTTATGGGTTTCTTTCGAAAGGGAAAATACGGCAACAAATCCGAATTTTGAGCAAATATACAAAATTTCGACCTCATTTAACTCAAAAAGTGGCACATGAAGGTATTTTTTTTTATTACATATTTGATTTAAGCAGGCAAAAACTAGCCTATATGGAAATTTTCATCAAACTGTAAATACAGGATCAAAACTGTATCGTATGCCATTAACTGAAGAAAATATAAAATGCAATACAAGTTAAGATTAGATTTCAGGTATATTTATAAAAGAAGCAAGTTAAATTGTTTGCAAATATTGTATATTTATTAATTATTTATTGTTTATCAGCAATGCTATCGCTCAGGGTAAAATATTTGTCATAAAGGGCCAACCCGTGGTAAAATCACGATATATTGAATGCCGCCATGAATTATTTGTTAATTTTCATCTAAAATTTAAGTGAAGACGATTATTGAACGACTGTGTAAACTAAATACTAATTTTAATAACACTACATTTTTATTTCATCTAGCTTACAGAATTCTATAGACGTTTAATTCCAACAAAAGTTAGGAAAATTGTTATCCTTGGGTTTTTGTAAGTAGTCTTTTAGACAATGGTGTTATAAATTGCCTTATATTATGTTAAAAAAACATACTGCTCACTCAGCCATTATTATAATAATAGATATTATAATATTCAAAAGTATAAGTTTATACAAAGGTTGAAGTCGGAGACGAGAACCATGTCTACGCTTAGAATTTCGAATGTTATACAATTGTCAGCAGTGAATAAGCGGAATACTACTAGATTTAGTTTTAAATTTTGACAAGTTTTGCATATTGAATACAACTAGATTTAGTTTTAAATTTTGACATGTTTTGCATATTAAATACAACTAGATTTAGTTTTACATTTTGACATGTTTTGCATATTGAATACTACTGGATAGTTTTAAATTTTGACATGTTTTGCATATTGAATACAACTAGATTTAGTTTTAAGTTTTGACATGTTTTGCATATTAAATACTACTAGATTTAGTTTTAAATTTTGACAAGTTTTGCATATTGAATACTACTAGATTTAGTTTTAAATTTTGACATGTTTTGCATATTGAATACAACTAGAATTAGTTTTAAATTTTGACATGTTTTGAATATTGAATACAACTAGTTTAGTTTTAAATTTTGACATGTTTTGCATATTGAATACTACCAGATTTAGTTTTAAATTTTGACATGTTTTGCATATTGAATACTACTAGATTTAATTTTAAATTTTGACATGTTTAGCATATTGAATACTACTAGATTTAGTTTTAAATTTTGACATGTTTTGCATATTTAATACAACTAGATTTAGTTTTAAATTTTGACATGTTTTGCATATTGAATTCTCCTAGATTTAGTTTTAAATTTTGACATGTTTTGCATATTAAATACTACCAGATTTAGTTTTAAATTTTGACATGTTTTGCATATTGAATACAACTAGATTTAGTTTTACATTTTGATATGTTTTGCATATTGAATACTACTGAATTCAGTTTTAAATTTTGACATGTTTTGCATATTGAATACTACTAGATTTAATTTTAAATTTTGACATGTTTTGCATATTGAATACTACCAGATTTAGTTTTAAGTTTTGACATGTTTTGCATATTGAATACAACTAGATTTAGTTTTAAATTTTGACATGTTTTGCATATTGAATACAACTAGATTTAGTTTTACATTTTGACATGTTTTGCATATTGAATACTACTGGATAGTTTTAAATTTTGACATGTTTTGCATATTGAATACAACTAGATTTAGTTTTAAGTTTTGACATGTTTTGCATATTGAATACTACTAGATTTAGTTTTAAATTTTGACAAGTTTTGCATATTGAATACAACTAGATTTAGTTTTAAATTTTGACATGTTTTGCATATTAAATACAACTAGATTTAGTTTTACATTTTGACATGTTTTGCATATTGAATACTACTGGATAGTTTTAAATTTTGACATGTTTTGCATATTGAATACAACTAGATTTAGTTTTAAGTTTTGACATGTTTTGCATATTAAATACTACTAGATTTAGTTTTAAATTTTGACAAGTTTTGCATATTGAATACTACTAGATTTAGTTTTAAATTTTGACATGTTTTGCATATTAAATACTACTAGATTTAGTTTTAAATTTTGACAAGTTTTGCATATTGAATTCAACTAGATTTAGTTTTAAATTTTGACATGTTTTGCATATTGAATACTACTAGATTTAGTTTTAAATTTTGACATGTTTTGCATATTGAATACTACTAGATTTAGTTTTCAATTTTGACATGTTTTGCATATTGAATACTACTAGATTTAGTTTTAAATTTTGACATGTTTTGCATATTGAATACAACTAGATTTAGTTTTACATTTTGACATGTTTTGAATATTGAATAATACCAGATTTAGTTTTAAATTTTGAAATATTTTACATATTTAATACAACTAGATTTAGTTTTAAATTTTGACATGTTTTGCATATTGAATACAACTAGTTTAGTTTTAAATTTTGACATGTTTTGCATATTGAATACTACTAGATTTAGTTTTAAATTTTGACATGTTTTGCATATTGAATACTACTAGATTTAGTTTTCAATTTTGACATGTTTTGCATATTGAATACTACTAGATTTAGTTTTAAATTTTGACATGTTTTGCATATTGAATACAACTAGATTTAGTTTTACATTTTGACATGTTTTGCATATTGAATACAACTAGTTTAGTTTTAAATTTTGACATGTTTTGCATATTGAATACTACCAGATTTAGTTTTAAATTTTGACATGTTTTGCATATTGAATACTACTAGATTTAGTTTTCAATTTTGACATGTTTTGCATATTTGATACAACTAGATTTAGTTTTAAATTTTGACATGTTTTGCATATTGAATTCTCCTTGATTTAGTTTTAAATTTTGACATGTTTTGCATATTAAATACTACCAGATTTAGTTTTGAATTTTAACATGTTTTGCATATTGAATACTACTAAATTTAGTTTTACATTTTGACATGTTTTGCATATTGAATACAACTAGATTTAGTTTTACATTTTGACATGTTTTGCATATTGAATACAACTAGAATTAGTTTTAAATTTTGACGTGTTTTGCATGTTGAATACTACCAGATTTAGTTTTAAATTTTGACATGTTTTGCATATTGAATACTACTAGAGTTTTAAATTTTGACATGTTTTGCATATTGTATACTACTAGATTTAGTTTTAAATTTTGACATGTTTTGCATATTTAATACAACTAGATTTAGTTTTAAATTTTGACATGTTTTGCATATTGAATTCTACTAGATTTAGTTTAAAATTTTGACATGTTTTGCATATTAAATACTACCAGATTTAGTTTTAAATTTTGACATGTTTTGCATATTGAATACAACTAGTTTAGTTTTAAATTTTGACATGTTTTGCATATTGAATACTACCAGATTTAGTTTTAAATTTTGACATGTTTTGCATATTAAATACTACTAGATTTAGTTTTAAATTTTGACATGTTTTGCATATTGTATACTACTAGATTTAGTTTTAAATTTTGACATGTTTTGCATATTTAATACAACTAGATTTAGTTTTAAATTTTGACATGTTTTGCATATTGAATTCTCCTAGATTTAGTTTTAAATTTTGACATGTTTTGCATATTAAATACTACCAGATTTAGTTTTAAATTTTGACATGTTTTGCATATGCAATACAACTAGATTTAGTTTTAAATTTTGACATGTTTTGCATATTGAATACTACTGAATTCAGTTTTAAATTTTGACATGCTTTGCATATTGAATACTACTAGATTTAGTTTTAAATTTTGACATGTTTAGCATAGATAATTTAATCATTATTATTTTTTTTTAAATCAAATTATCCGTAAGGAAGTAACAAATTCGGCAATGATTGCACATGATGTTACTAGAATTATATTTTCACATTGTACGCAAAATAGTCGAATATTTTTTAAAAGACAAAACAATATTTGCAAGTTAAAATCCATGCTCATAGAACATTTTATCAGTAAAAAAATATTTTTCACGAAAAAGATACTCAATTTAGCAGTGTATATCTTGAGACGATTCTAATTTAAAATGTATAAGATGTTGTGTTTTAATTTTAGGTTTCCATACAGGTATCCTTGTATAAAGAAGCTGTAAAGTGGTTTTTGCTATAGTTGTAGAATATAGATTTTTTTAAACGAACAAACATCCAGTATTCGGAAAAACAATTTATGCGGGTTTTTTTTACAATTCCCCATTTCAGAATCTCAAGGACCTAACCCTAAAAAAAAGAACGTCATACCGTGGGTTGAGTTTTATTTTTTAGGAAGTAAGTAACCAATGACAATGTGTGATTCTCTTTTAAAAATATTATCCAGAATGCTTTTAATTTTGTAAACACAAATTGTAGGTTAAATATAAATGAAAAAAATTGGCTGCAGTTTAAAGTTGATATGAAGTGCGTTGTTTAAAATAATTATTCCATTGTAACTATCCCGTAATGAACTTTAATAAAAAAGATGTGGGAAACTCCATTAAGGGCATACGATACAGTTACAGGGAATGTAATGACGTTGCTAACGTAAAATGTTATTTTCGCGAAGTCAAACTATGATATATCGGGAAAAGATGCATTTTTCGACTGATTTTTATCATTCACACTGATTTAATTTGAAAACGAGTGCATGGACCCCTATTTTTTAAAATAGCAATTTGTTTCATATTGCAAGGAGATTATGTGACCCAAATTTTATAAAACTGTAAATAGTGCAATTTTTTTAATGTTAATAAACATGCAGCAAAAAATGACGTTTTTTCCTCTATTCATGAACATTTGATAAATATAGAGTTATTTCGGAATAAAAATTGCATAATTTTTAATAATACTTATAAAATACAGAAATTAATGATTATTTAACAAAAAACAATTTGTTTTTATCTTTTACAGAAAAAAAGTTACGTCGTTCTTTCGAAAAAGAAAATACGGACACAAATCTGAATTTTGAGCAAATATACAAAATTTCGACCTAATTTTACTTAAAAAGTAGCACGTTGAAGGTATATTTTTTATGACATATTTGATTTAATCAGATAAAAAATAGCCTATATGCAAATTTTCATCAACTTGTAAATACAGGTTCAAAACTTTATCGTATGCCCTTAAGTCAACAATCAGCATAACAAGTAAACAATAATAAAAAAAAAAATGCACGATGATGTCAAGGGCTTGAGAAACTCGTATATATAGCTGTTTATAGCTGATAAAAAATGATAGATTTTTTGTTTTCAATCTTAGATTGTTGTTATGCTAGTTACTATAGATTTAGATTTATTATATCTTAGTTGGTTTCAATTGTTCTTTCACATAAAGACCATGATTAGAAATACCAGGAATAGCATGATGGAAGACCACACGATTTTTTTTTCGTAGGAATTTTTATAAATTTTTTTTATTATGTTCATTATGAAATAGTGAAAGGATTCACTACCTCCTATTTTCCATGTATTCAAATGGTCAATATAGATCAGCCTCCATTGTTTGTTTCTGTGCAACTTGGGAATTTGAGTCTTCGATACAATTTTTTTATATTGCATGTGGCCATATAATATGTACGAATACAAGCACAAACCTTATATTTTAACTTATCATATACAGACTAAATAACATATGATTTTTACTGTATGATAATAGCATTTAATTAACGAAAATTCCATATTTGTGCTTAGCCGGAGGATATGAAAAGTTTATCACATACTTCGATTATTATCACATGCCTTTCCGTAACGTTATCGCATGGCATTCCGGTGATACTCGGCAAATTCCGGAAAATACATCCCAATGCTACGTTTTGGGGTTAAATTTTTTTTTTAATAAAGTAGTGTACAAAACAATTATTTGGATACTGGAAAGGATATTGTGTAAAATAATAATAATAATAAAAAAAAATTAAACAAACAAACAAAAAAACCACACAAATGATCAAATAAATGCATTTTTTAAAAGTTTCAAACATAATTTACAAAGTTACTTTAAAAAAAGTTGACTTTTCCAAACAGTGTTCATTATGTATAATGGTGAATTATTTTTTTTATCGATTCGTCCATATTAAAATATTTTTCTTTCTCTAATGAGACATAATTTATAAAAGAAAGATTTCATATCGAATGAATCAAATGAGTCCGACGTCCGTCCGTGAACTTTTCATTTTGTGAACTTCTATTTGGGAACCAGGTAAAAGGATCAAGATATGAATCTAGCTGTTATTTAAGCATATGATAAAAATATCATAACAATTCATTCTTCATATCGCATGTATTATCAGCCCTCGGTCAATATCAGCCCTCGAGCCATGCGGCTCTTTGGCTGATATTGAACCTAGGGCTGATAATACATGCGATATGAAAAATGCCATGTAATAATCTGATATTATTTCACCTTTGTATGTCATATAAATAAATGTGATTCGTGTTTTCTGCGAATGTCTTTGAGCATAATTTCTTACTAACTTCTTATTGGATTAGGCTGATTTTATTATTTGATTTACTTTTAACATTTTATTTTTTTCTTAGTTCATCAATAAGAATAACAAAAATTAAAATATATTTTTTTCAATTTATATTTTAAGAATATTTCATCAGTTTTAAAAGACAAACCCTTACCATAAAACTAACTACTCTACTCTGTTCAATATTATTAATCATCGAAATCGTACTCAGGCTCTAGAATGGTCCTTATATTAAAGGCCATGAAGTTTGATTTTACAACCCATGTAAACACACCCGGTTCAGATTCCGGTTATCTACATGTCCATATTTATCTGGCTGTACCTTGACCTGTAAGCAGACAAAGCATTTTTCTTTTTTGACCTGAGTGTTGCAAGGGGAGAAAACACATTTTTTTTTAAATTTTGATATATATCAACTGACCTCAATGTTGTTCAGATTTGAAACTTGCAAGAAAGTTCAAGCAGCATTGAGTTTTAAATTTATATGCATATACTGGAATTTGATGTGACTGCCATACAAGTGAGAGGTTTATCTAGCTATAAAACCAGGTTTAATTCACCATTTTCTACGTAAGACAATGGCTGTACCAAGTGGAGAGTATGACATTTGTTATCAATTCGTTTGATATGTTTGGGTTTTTGATTTTGCCATTTGGTAAGGGACTTTTCCTCGGAGTTCAGTATTTTTGTGATTTTACTGTTTAATGGTAGTTCAACTCTAATAACACTCTAACATTTTAGGGAGGGTAGCATTATATGCAATTTCTCACTTGAAATGAATGCTCCAATCAACGAATCGGATGCAAATTCAACTTTACAAATACTGCGTAATGTGAATTGGAAAAATGCTTCGATAACAAATCTTGATGTAAATAAAACAGTTGGAGAACAAAGAGTTTGTCTGGAAAATGGTAAGTATGCAATAAAGGCACACACTTGTCAACCTTATAAATCTGAAGCCGATATTCGAGGAAAATAAAGCTAAGTTAATGTTTTACAATATATATATATGTTGATGGTGTAAAATGTAGCATAATAAATTGGGTATTAGTATGGATTTCAAAATTATGCTAACATTAGAACAAAAGTCAAATTGAGACAGGGGTATATATACGAGATTTATAAGATTGATATCCTTCAAAGTACACATTATGTTTGAAGAAAAAACATAGGCCATATCAATTATGGCGTAAATAGCAACAGGATAAAATCCTGATAGTAAACGCAAGCTCTGGAATATTGTATCAACTGGGAGATAAATCACAAACAAATCTTTTTAAAAGCCATTTATATATCAAAATGATTAAATATTCAAATGGATGCATTGCCTTAAATGTATTCTTTTTAGACACAGTCTTCCTTCCTGCTAATGTATGTGTTAACAATGAAGTTCTGGAATGGGATAACGATGGGAATCCGATATGTAAATACCAATGTGATACAACCGGATACAAGGGCAAATGTGGAGACCATGGAGAGTGCTCCTTTACATATGGAGGTGCATTTAGATGCATGTAAGCAATTTTGATGTTATGTGAAAAATAACTATTGCGATATTCAGAACTTTTATATATTAAAAACCTGTTAAGTTGGCATTGTTGATTTCGCAAACACGGCACCGACTATTTGTCTTTTGTATTGGTGGTTTTGGGTTTGAAGCGGGCATAAGTTTCCTGTCGAAAATTGAATCTAAAAAGTTTAACTTTCCCATCGAAAATTGTATCTAAAAAGTTACAATTATCCACAAGAACATGAAGACATTTAATCAAATTCAAATAAAAGTTCTTATTATTTATAAAACAAAGCATTTTTTTCAATAAAGAAATAATAAACTTGTTAATAAGGAATAGCGCTTATTTGCTATTTGTGAGTTTTTGTTGTACATGTTCTGATTTGAAATGCAGAATCAATTCATTAAATCATAAAATATGGTCGATGTCTACTTTCTATTTCATCATATACCCAATTCAGCTGTGTTCTATAAGTATAAGTCCTGTTGATAACATAACAAGAGGGAAATAATGAAAAGTCACATAAAAGAAGTAAGGAATCAAAATTGAATTAAAAACTTTTTAAATAATAAACTAGTGTTTACCCCTACAAGATATATGAAGATATATGGGACATTTTTTACGAAATAGGTACAGATAAGCTGTCATTCAAAATCTATGCCAAAATTAAGTGTTTTGCATGACAAAAACAATAATGATTTCAAAATACTTATACGTTAATTCGATGTTTTATGTTTTATCGCCAAAATGCCGAAATAAATAATTGTAAAGACTTTTGTTTGAGTAGGCACAAAAGTGGTTTCAAAATTCTCACAATCTTTTTTCTATTTATATTTATGAACTTACTTTATAATTGTTTTCAACTATCTGTTAGTGTTACCAATCGTCTTATATTGTTCTCTATTTTCTCTCTTTGTCCTCAATCATGTGTTCGTGTTGCAATCGTCTTATCTTGTCCCCAATCTATCTTCTAGTTCTCATAGTCCTATCTTGTGCGTAATCGTCTTTTCGTGTTTTCAATCGTTTTGTCTAGTCCGCAATCGGCCGTTCTAGTTCTCAATCGTCTAATATTGTCCTATATAAACTTGTCATGTCCTTATAGTACTATATAGTCCTTACTCGATTTGTTCGTGTACACAGTCGTCTCTGCTTTTCCTCAATCGTCTTATCTTCTCCTCAATTGTCTCTTATAGGCCTGTTAGTCTTATCTTTTCTTCAATCGTCTTTCCGTGTCCTTAATCCTCTTATCTTGTCCTGTCGCATCGTCTTTTCTTGTCCTCAACTATTTTTTCTTGTCCTATAAATCTTATCGTTTTACATGCACAAATTTTATTATATTTTCCAAATAGATGTAAAGATGGCTTCATTGGAGAACTATGCAGAACTCCAAAACCAACTACAACCACAGCAAAACCCATTAAACCAGATGCTATAGCCTTGTCGAAGATAGACATTATAGGCATTGCAGGCGGCATTGGCGGAGGTTTGGTTTTAATCTTACTGGTAGCTTTATGTTGTGTATACACGAAATTGAACAAGGCAAAGAAACGAGACAGGTTCTATGGGTAAACAAATTAGAGCAATGTTATATTAGCATTTTGCAATAATGAATACTAATAAGTGAAGTTGTTTTTTAGCTTCTTCTTATTTAATTAGTTATGAAAGGTACCAGGATTATAATTTAATATGCCAGATGTGCGTTTCGTCTACATAAGACTCGTCAGTGATGCTCAGATTAAGATAGTTATAAAGCCAAACACGACAAGTACGAAGAGCATTGAGGACCAAAAATTTCAAAATTTTGTTGAAACAATACCGATTATGGAATAATTATTACACCAAATTATGTTAATGAATTTAAAATTATGATATTTTCAGTCTTAACTAGCTTTATTCCATATGTATTACTAAAACACTGTTTCAAGTCAGTAATATGACAGCTTACTCCATTCGTTTTGTTTGTTGATGAAGTCGAGCGTTTGATATCACCCTTTTATTTTTAAACTTCAACTTTTTTTACTTTGATTAGGAGATCGTTTTTTTGTTTGTTATTGTTTTGTTTTCATAGGAACTAAATACCAAAAACTATATCATTGTTTTATCCGTCTAATTGAAGCTTTTTCGTTTTTAATGAATATATTAACATGTATACTTATCTTGTATAGTTATATGGACAATGATAAAGAATTCCTTCATGACGAAAACTCCAGGATAGAAAATGTTCCGGACCTTAAGAATGAATATACCAATCTAGGATACCAGACAGAACAGAATGAATTACAGATGCAACGTTTCGAACCCGAGGGTAAAAATGTAGAGTATGAACCAGGTCAAAGACAAGGAGCATACGAACGGGATGACAAAGCATACAGGCAGGTGGAGGAACCAGAAGGAGGAAATGTGAGTTTGATGTTACCTTTATGAAAGTTGGGGTGTCAGATATACTGCGTTGTTAAAATCTGCTAGAACTTATCAAACGAAATATAAAGATATGTAACTAATATTGTGCTTGCAACATGGTAAAATCTGCCATTTACGAGGGTTTGTGGGCGTCCTTCCGATCTGTCGTCTGAATCAAAGTATATGCGACCTTTAAACATTTTCAAAATAAAATCAGTTTAGAAATGTACATTTTTCTCAAACCTGACCTTAGACAGTTCCTAAAAGTGGCCCTAGGGGATAACAATTCTCTACCGGCACCCCATTGCTGAATATAGTATGCTGTCCTACTATATATTGTGTTGTTTTGTTGCAGTTCCATTGACTTAAACCTCTATCTCCTGTTTTTCTAATTCATATTATATGTGATACCAGGTAACCTTGCATCCCTTGAACATAAAAATTAAGTATACTGTTTGTTTGTTCGATATGGTATTCAAGAAAAAAGAGCAAAAAAGAGTAATGCTTCCGATAGAATGTTCACGAAAAAGTCTTGTAAATATTAAAAATAACTCATGCTTGTTTTAGGTTTTGATATATCAACCTAAGCATTTAAACGGGCCCATGGAAAGACAAAGCGGTGCATCAAATATTAAAAATAACTCATGCTTGTTTTAGGTTTTGATATATCAACCTAAGCATTTAAACGGTCCAATGGAAAGTCAAAGCGGTGCATCAAATATTAAAAATAACTCATGCTTGTTTTAGGTTTTGATATATCAACCTAAGCATTTAAACGGGCCCATGGAAAGACAGAGTGGTGCTTCAAATATTAAAAATAACTCATGCTTGTTTTAGGTTTTGATATATCAACCTAAACATTTAAACGGGCCCATGGAAAGACAAAGCGGTGCATCAAATATTAAAAATAACTCATGCTTGTTTTAGGTTTTGATATATCAACCTAAACATTTAAACGGGCCCATGGAAAGACAAAGCGGTGCATCAAATATTAAAAATAACTCATGCTTGTTTTAGGTTTTGATATATCAACCTAAACATTTAAACGGTCCCATGGAAAGACAAAGCGGTGCATCAAATATTAAAAATAACTCATGCTTGTTTTAGGTTTTGATATATCAACCTAAGCATTTAAACGGGCCAATGGAAAGACAGAGCGGTGCATCAAATATTAAAAATAACTCATGCTTGTTTTAGGTTTTGATATATCAACCTAAACATTTAAACGGTCCCATGGAAAGACAAAGCGGTGCATCAAATATTAAAAATAACTCATGCTTGTTTTAGGTTTTGATATATCAACCTAAGCATTTAAACGGGCCAATGGAAAGACAGAGTGGTGCTTCAAATATTAAAAATAACTCATGCTTGTTTTAGGTTTTGATATATCAACCTAAACATTTAAACGGGCCCATGGAAAGACAAAGCGGTGCATCAAATATTAAAAATAACTCATGCTTGTTTTAGGTTTTGATATATCAACCTAAACATTTAAACGGGCCCATGGAAAGACAAAGCGGTGCATCAAATATTAAAAATAACTCATGCTTGTTTTAGGTTTTGATATATCAACCTAAACATTTAAACGGTCCCATGGAAAGACAAAGCGGTGCATCAAATATTAAAAATAACTCATGCTTGTTTTAGGTTTTGATATATCAACCTAAGCATTTAAACGGGCCCATGGAAAGACAAAGCGGTGCATCAAATATTAAAAATAACTCATGCTTGTTTTAGGTTTTGATATATCAACCTAAGCATTTAAACGGGCCCATGGAAAGACAAAGCGGTGCATCAAATATTAAAAATAACTCATGCTTGTTTTAGGTTTTGATATATCAACCTAAGCATTTAAACGGGCCCATGGAAAGACAAAGCGGTGCATCAAATATTAAAAATAACTCATGCTTGTTTTAGGTTTTGATATATCAACCTAAGCATTTAAACGGGCCCATGGAAAGACAAAGCGGTGCATCAAATATTAAAAATAACTCATGCTTGTTTTAGGTTTTGATATATCAACCTAAGCATTTAAACGGGCCCATGGAAAGACAAAGCGGTGCATCAAATATTAAAAATAACTCATGCTTGTTTTAGGTTTTGATATATCAACCTAAGCATTTAAACGGGCCCATGGAAAGACAAAGCGGTGCATCAAATATTAAAAATAACTCATGCTTGTTTTAGGTTTTGATATATCAACCTAAACATTTAAACGGGCCCATGGAAAGACAAAGCGGTGCATCAAATATTAAAAATAACTCATGCTTGTTTTAGGTTTTGATATATCAACCTAAACATTTAAACGGTCCAATGGAAAGACAAAGCGGTGCATCAAATATTAAAAATAACTCATGCTTGTTTTAGGTTTTGATATATCAACCTAAGCATTTAAACGGGCCCATGGAAAGACAGAGTGGTGCTTCAAATATTAAAAATAACTCATGCTTGTTTTAGGTTTTGATATATCAACCTAAACATTTAAACGGGCCCATGGAAAGACAAAGCGGTGCATCAAATATTAAAAATAACTCATGCTTGTTTTAGGTTTTGATATATCAACCTAAACATTTAAACGGGCCCATGGAAAGACAAAGCGGTGCATCAAATATTAAAAATAACTCATGCTTGTTTTAGGTTTTGATATATCAACCTAAACATTTAAACGGTCCCATGGAAAGACAAAGCGGTGCATCAAATATTAAAAATAACTCATGCTTGTTTTAGGTTTTGATATATCAACCTAAGCATTTAAACGGGCCCATGGAAAGACAAAGCGGTGCATCAAATATTAAAAATAACTCATGCTTGTTTTAGGTTTTGATATATCAACCAAAGCATTTAAACGGGCCCATGGAAAGACAAAGCGGTGCATCAAATATTAAAAATAACTCATGCTTGTTTTAGGTTTTGATATATCAACCTAAGCATTTAAACGGGCCCATGGAAAGACAAAGCGGTGCATCAAATATTAAAAATAACTCATGCTTGTTTTAGGTTTTGATATATCAACCTAAGCATTTAAACGGGCCCATGGAAAGACAGAGTGGTGCTTCAAATATTAAAAATAACTCATGCTTGTTTTAGGTTTTGATATATCAACCTAAACATTTAAACGGGCCCATGGAAAGACAGAGTGGTGCTTCAAATATTAAAAATAACTCATGCTTGTTTTAGGTTTTGATATATCAACCTAAACATTTAAACGGGCCCATGGAAAGACAGAGTGGTGCTTCAAATATTAAAAATAACTCATGCTTGTTTTAGGTTTTGATATATCAACCTAAACATTTAAAGGGGCCCATGGAAAGACAAAGCGGTGCATCAAAGTTTGATGAAGTCGAGGAAAGATCCAACCCATACCGAATGATGGACACGGATACAACAGTATGTTACTATGGTTATTCATATCAACTATGAAATAATATTGTCTGAATGATAATGATGATGAATATACCTAAGGTCTAGTATCAAACTAAATTCATATAAAGGCAGAGATCGTGTAAATGAACATAAACTTTTCTTTTTACTAAACCGACACTTTAACTGCTTCATAAACAATTTTTTGGATTCACCTTCATCAGTAACGTCCAAATATTTAAAAGCCGAGGATGTATAAGAACCGCAACAGTTGAAGAGCTATACGACTTAAAGTAACATAAACATAATAGCTAAATTCATCGTTGGTCAACGTTGCCTTAGTTTCTTACTAGTTTTTTAACATTTCGTAAAAGGATAATGTAAGAAACGTGTGTACCTAATTAATAAGACGGTACCAATACGTAGGAAGACATGTGACACTACCCGGTACCATTATTTGCACTCCGGGGCGACCAGTCTTTGCTCTTACACATGAATGCCACGTGCTTAGCAGAGAGGTTGCTAATACACTATCCCAAGTCTTTGGTTTGAACCGCCCGATGATCGTTAACACAGAGAACACATTAAGAAATAAACGATACACGAACCATCAACTACTGAAACCCACTGGCCAGGTATAATTAGTCGAGCAGCAGAGGTGCGTTCGAAGCGATTGATAACTGGCATACATTCTTCATAAAACAAATTATACAAAACACGTACTAATTTAGCAGGCATAATATTTGACACGTACGGGTAGTATACTATAATCAATATTTTCTCTAATTTTCAGTACAAAATAAGAAGACCAACAGTCAACAGTGATAGAAATGTGCCGTAAGTGTTATTAAAGATATTCTTAGAAAAAACAATTTCACTCTTACTTGCAATATTTAATATTTGATCTAACTCGCCTTAGCTCAGCTTGTATACAATTTACACTTTAGAAATTAAGCTGAGATAAAAATAAAACATTATTTGCTATTGTTTGAATGTTTAAGTATTCATATTTTTTTGTAATTCTTTGGTTATTCGCCTCTTTTGTACTACATTACAAATATAATCTCATATAACCTAAGTTACAACTTACGTTTTGATAAGTATATTTCCTGCACAAAGGTGTATTGTATGTTTTAATTGTGATGTACCACGAATTTATATTGTATTGTTCTGGTGTAATATGACATTTTATTCATTCGCAACAAATTTGTATTTTTCAGGTATAACTAAATAATTCCAGAAATTAACGCCAAAAAATCTGAGAATGAATACCTCATTGCAGTAACGACTTATCGTTTTCTCGTTGTGTTTTTGTATATAGCAATATGTATGCACCCATTTAAGCGCTCAATTGTTGTAGCCTTTCATTTGATGATATGGACAATATACATGTTTTCATAATTGTATAAAAAAGATCATGCTGTATTATTGTTGACTACTATTTGATTCATTAAATCATCATCATTTTCTATATATGTTTATATATTGGATACTACTGACTTAAAATTAGGTGCCACAAATGATATGATTATATAATTAGTTATCAATGGTACCAGAATTATAATTCTGTACGCCAGACGCTCGTTTCGTCTACATAAGAATCATCAGTGACGCTCATATCAAAATAGTAATAAAGCCAAACAAATACAAATATAAAGAGCATTAAAGATCCAAAATTCCAAAAAGTTGTGCCAAATACAGCTACGGTAATCTATGCCTAGGATAAAAAAAATCCTTAGGTTTTCGAAAAATTCAATGTTTTGTACACAGGAAGTTTATGAAAATGACCACATAATTGATATTCATGTCAACACCGAAGTTATGACTACTGAGCTGGTGATTCCCTCTGTGACGAAACGTCCGACAGCAGTGGCATCGACCAAGTGGTGTAAATTGTTATCAAAGGTAACAGGATTATAATTTAGTAAGCCAGACGCGAGTATATATGCATCATACAAAATGCTAAGATAATAATCGTTATAGTCGACATGTCATCATAACTGGAACATATCCATAAATAGAGGTTTATATCGGTCAACCAAATGTATACCTAAAGCGTTCAAGAGATTCAGCGAAAATCAGGACTGGCAGTTTAGAGTTTCTGTGAAACATCAAACTATTGGCGAAGTGAAAGCAAATGTATATCATATCGATACAAAGGATTCGTACATAATTGTAGGCCTGGTACCTATAGTTACATATTACAACCAAAAGGTCGATGCAATTGCTGGAGGGCGTTTCGTCACCTGCCCAAATAGTAAAGACTTTTGTGTCGTTTGTGTTGTTATAACATATCAATGATATGTTCATATTTTGTTTATAAAAGAGATGAAAAATGTCCCAAAAGAGACATTCAAACTCATAAGTCTAATAAAAAAACCTGAAAAAGCCATGGCAAAAACAAATCGAAAGACAAACCACCGTATACAAAAACAACATTGAGCAATAAGAACCCTATCAAAAATCGGGGTTGACCTCCGGTGCACCAGAAGGGTAAGCAAATCCGGCTAAACAAGCAACATGTGTCGTGTCCCTCATTCACGTACAAACCAGGTTACAAGTCTAATTCGAAAGATCACATTAGGAGAAAACAGATGTACAGTGTATTATGTTCAATTGTTCTAAGGTTATCTAACCTCTTATAAAGTGCCTTAGTTGTATATGATCAAAATTTATAATGTTTGATGTTTAATGCTCTTCAACATCGTATTCCACTTATCATTCTTACTGTTGTGATTTGAGCGCCATTAAATGGTCTTTTGTAGACAACATGTACGTTTGGCGTACAGAGTTGTTCATCTTTTTTTTTTTGAGTTATTATATTGAATTCAAATTACGCTCAACTCATGCGTTTAGATAATTAAGACAGTTGACTGCCTTATCCTTTACACAAGCATTATGTTCAAACTTATAACCGATCGACAGAGAAGGTTCGTTTTTATTTCATAAAAGACCGTATCGGATTTTGGTAGGTACACATTGGTTGATAAAAAATCTGATTCAAACCAAACATCCCAAACTGACAATATCAACAAGCTTGATTTTTTAGTCAACGTTGTTAGTCAGTAGTACTGGTGTGTTTTCAAACCACTCCTTTTGGGAAACCACCTTCTGTATGATCCTTTATTCAATGACTTTATTTGTATTAGACAGAGATTACACAGAGTTTTCTTTATATAACAAAACAATGCTAACAATATCCTCATTCTTCAAGTTTCGTTATAAAGACTATGTTCTCTCATGGAATAATTTAAAGTCTAGTTGATTCCATCATTCCGACTTAAAATTATAGATTATCGTTGATCATCTCAACGAGATTGATTTTCTCGCTTGAGCCGGTACGGCAAAAGTAAGAAAAGCAATCGAGTTATATCAACTCGATTGACCAATGATAATCTGTTTATCGCTATTTTACCTATGACGACGTTGTCCATTTCATATCAATTTCATTAGCAACGCCACGTGCCTCCTTAGTTTCTAGCGATAATTTTCCATCTCAAGCGAGTTGAACCTACCAACCTAGTTTAATTATCAACGGAGTTCATCAGATATCAGCAACAAGATGCGTGTCACTACTAAACCCGTTCCTGTTTACCCTTTCAGAACACCTGAGATCATCAACGTTTTTTTTTTGTGTATATGTATTTATATGTGCTGAGTCTGATTGACGGTCTTAAATAACTTGATTAGATATATAATATGATGTCTCAATTGGTATATTCCTACTGTGTCTATTTAAATCATAATGGCTTGAATACATATGTATGCGATATTGAGCCACTTTATTTTGTGTGCCTTTCGCGATTTAATTAATATGTATAACTATTGCTCAGATGTGACATAAGGAACCATATATCTATCCTATGTTTTTATCTGGGAAAGCACCCACTTTACTATATATTTGTAGCTACATGAATATGAGAATAAAATCGTATCAAACAAACTTGATGGCGTAACAGGTAAGATAAAAAAAAAGATAACCCGAGTGATAAAATATCAAAATAAAACTAATCAAACGTGATTGAAGCAGATATCTAGTTCAATTTGAGTTTTACAAAGAGATATTTTTATACACATTTATCAGACTTTGTAGCTGAACCAACTTGCTGTAAATATTGCTATATATGGTACAATGTAGGCCATGAATATTCAAAAATACACTAAATAATTCAATTTTTATAATCTATTTCTTTCGTTTTCGAATCATGCAATTTATATTAGCTTGAAAATATGTCGTAAAGCTTTTTAGTAGTAGAATCCCAGTATGATCATTCAACATACCTGAAGCTTCCCTTTCCGTGTATTGACATTGGGAATGGAATAGAACTTGCACAGAAACGAGTTTATGACCTTTGTAAATTGTTGAAGGCCAAATAGTGACCAATAGTTGTGAAATTCTGTGTCATTTAGCCTCTTGTGGATAGTTGCCTCATTGGCAATAGAACCACATATTCTTATTTTCATAGTTATCAGGGTAAATTGTATTTTTTTTTTTCAGTTTTGAGTTGTTTTGTTTTTGGGTTAGGATCTCTCCCAGAGGTGAACTTTTTTTTCAAATGCATCAATCAATAAGAATTTGGGCTTTCAAAACTATACACTTTCCTATTCTGAATTGAAATAATAAATCCCATCAAACACGTGACATGCACTTCCAATTAATTCAATGTTAGTGAACGAATTTTCGGTAATGTCAAAAACCACAATTAATTTTCCTCCTCCCATATGAATATCGCATGATGTTTTTAGTTCTTTGTATGTGTCCTTTCCTCCATCTTGTAAATGACGAAACTTTGTAACCAAAGCAACAGCAACTGCCCCAGTACCACAAGCCTCGGTTTCACCATCAACACCCCTCTCGTATGTCCTCGCGTAAAGATTTCCGTCAGATTTCTTTTCAACAAAATTAATATTTGAACCATTCGTTTCACTATATTTCCCGTAGCGAAGCTTTTTTCCTTCATTTACGACGTCATATTTGTTTAAATCATTAACATACCGCACGTGATGAGGCGATCCAGTATTAACAAAAAAGTTTTGGTCATCTATTGTTTCAATATCATGAAAGTATTTATTGCCAAAGCTTACAGCATATGTATCATTATCCTGAATGTATCTTGCAATATGTAAACCATCATATGCAACGAAATCACAGACGGTATCGAACAGTCCAAGTTTCCGTGCGAAAGCTACACCACAACGACTGCCATTACCACAAAGAGAACCAGGGTTGCCATCAGCGTTATAATAATCAATAACAAAGGAGTGTTCGACACTTTTCTTAAGAATGACTATGCCATCTGCACCAATTCCGTATTTCAGGTTACACATTAAATGGCGTATCTCTCTAGAAAGCTGTAGTTCTTCCTGTGTATTGTCCAATACTATGAAGTCGTTCCCGTGTCCATGGTATTTAGAAAACGAAATTTTGTTTTGATGTGTTGACGTCATCTTTTTCACAAAATGGTAAACCCTGCTTTAGTGAACATCTATACGATCTTTGATGCTTTGACCGATATCAAGCTTGAATGAGAGTGGTGAAGTATATTATTTACATAGTTTATCAAACTCGTACATGATACATCTATTCAAATACAATACTATTTGCTTATGTAATCAAAGTCACCTTCTACATTGGTAATAGTTTCACAAAATATGCAACGATCAATTGAAGGTTCACTGTATTGTCGAACATTATCGAGAAAGTTATCATATTAAGATATGGATATACCAATTATGGACACATTGTGCATATATAAATAAATGTTCACGTCAGTTTATGATGCTTCTGTATAATGGTTTGTGATAAAGCAACTGAAAAAAGGATTATGAACGTATATATTGAAATATAAACATCAAGTCTAGACCGCCATCAAATTGTTATTCCTATGTATTGCATTATACTACTTTTGTCACACACCAGACACAAATGCATACAAACAGTATTAGTTACGCATACAAATCATTTCTTTTTGAAGATACCAAAAAAGAAAATACTGCTTGTAACTAAGATCCATATTTATGAGAGCAGAAGTAGAATAGTATGTCCCCAAGACAGCAATGGTATCACACAATGTTCCTTATATTTTTCTCAGTCAATGTTAATACAACAGCTTTCTCAATAGAAATATTTCATGAACTGTATACTGTAATGAAAGAAAAATATGAGACATTCTAAGGGTTTCTTTTCCCTGAGTCAATATTATTTTCACCAAGTTTTCGACAAAACAGTATTTTTTCACCATTTTCTATTTTTTTTCTCGCCAATATACATTCTTACTAACAAAAATTTAGTGCAGCATTATTGTCTAATCTATTATAATTCTACATAACTATTTTGTAGTCTACATTTTGATTAAAAAAAAAATACTTAATAATAACAAACATTTACTTCTATAAAAGAAGGGCGAAAGATACCAAAGGGTCAGTCAAACTCATATATCGAAAATAAACTGACAACGCCATGACTAAAAATGAAAAAGACAGATAAATGATAGTACAATAGACATAACATAGAAAACTTAAGACTTAGCAACACGAACCCCATTAGAAACTTGGGGTGATCGCAGGTGGTCCGGAAGGGTAGGCAGATCCTGCTCCAGATGTGGCACCCATCGTGTTGCACATGCTATTACAAATCCGGTAAATAGTCTAATTCGGTAGGTCAAATTCGTGAAAAGGGAAGGGGATTGTAGTTACGACATAAGGAACATATCCGATACCATATGTGCAACGGCTATTCCATACAAGTCAATCAACTAGTGATGGTGTCCGTAAAATTTACGAAGGGGTGATTTCATTTTCACCATTTGGAAGTCTTTGTTTAATAGCTTTTTTGTGAGTAGCAACAATCTATCAAGAAATCATGATAGGAAATACAAGCACTGGAGTATCGTATCAATTGGGAGACATATACTCTGTATGTAGGCGCTGCTGGCATGTTACTACATAGAAATGGACAGTTCATAATTGGAAAGCTGAACTCATCTCTTTTGTCGTAAAGTTTTATTTTCAACCGACCCTCATTGTCATTTTCTAGATGTAAGTCAAGATATGAGGCCGACTTAACGGTAACAGGTGTATCCTTTATCTCTAACTCGATGGGATAGATGCGTTCAACATAGTCACCAAATTTTGAATTATTGGAACCTCTTGATGCAATAGTTAAAAGCAGTAACCTTCGAATCGAGGTTATCATGATATGAAACACAAGCCCTAGAATAGGGTATAAAAAAGGCATAATACATAGTGGTCAACACACAGCAAAATTATAGAATATTTTTATCCCCAGTACAAGATGAAAAATGAATTAAAATGTAGTCAGCACTTCTGTGTTGACTTGATATTCCTGACTTGGTACAGGCATTTTCAAATGTAGAAAATGGTGTATAAATATAGCTGTTAACAAAATTTTTATTTTTCTAAATACTAAGGTATTTCTACCTCAGGAATATATTACCTTTAATAGCTGTATTTGCCAAAACTTTTATGAATTTTTGATCCTCAATGCTCTTTAACGTCGTACTGTATTTTACCTTTTTAATATTTTTCGATTCGAGCGTCACTGAGAAGTCTTCTGTAGACGAAACGCGCGTCTGGTTTTAATATGAAATTTCAATCCTGGTATATATGATGAGTTTATCTAATATTTGAAATATGAGTTGAAATGCATAGTTTTTACTTCAGGTGAGAACAAGAAACCGCTTGTATCGGAAAAAGAATTTTATCATTGTTTCGCAATTCCTTATGCTTATGCACAAATGGTCCAAAATGGTCTCATGAAACCATTCTGCTGTATAAATACAGCTCAAATGCAACCACTAAGTATTTGCAAATTCCTGAGGACACTTAGAGAAGAGAAGAGAACGAACCAGATAAAAGACATGCTGAACAAATAATGAAGGACGACCTAGAGAAAATTCAGAAATACCTAACAAATCAGCCTGAAGACTATGAAGGAAGTTATAAATGTATACTCAGCATAGAAGTCATTCTAATTTACTCACCATGTTATCCTTGTTCACTGAAATTATGTCAGTTAAAGAAACAACTGGAGGAAAAAGTAAAGCAAAGTAAGACAAGAAATAAAGATTCTGACACTGTTCTTGAGAATTTTTCTACATTTAGCCTAACAACAGAGATTGAAGACGAAGAGAAGATTAAATTTAAAATCACCTTTTCAAACTTCTATAATCACTTAAAATATTATAATGGTATTAGAGAAAACATGGAAGGCTTGAAAGATCTCATGAGAAATAAGATTAAACTAGATGTCTTCACAGAAAACAACTGGGACTATTTTTTTTAAAGCTGCTAGGTTACATATAGTTACTGAGACACCAGATAGACAACAGAGGGAACGTGATGACTGGAAAACTTTACGATATCTTGAAGGATTAGTGGTTTTGGAAAGGTTGCCAGCAGCTCTGGACGCAATGGAAAAAGACTTAAGAATAAATAAACTGCTTTGATTAGTTAAAATAACACTGACAAATGTATGATGCTTTGTGCATGGGAACGAACATTTGATTTTCTTTGAAGGATTTTTTCCTCTACTTGTGCCATTATTTCCTGCATATTGGTTGGCAGACTATTTCTTTTCGTGTTATCTTGGGTAAAGTTGGTTGCAGTACTTATCTGACTAGAATATATTTCTAAGATCATCCTGTCCCCTCCAGAATACCAAAGGATCTTTCCCCAAAAACACTTTTTTGCACTAAAGAAACTAAAGTAGAACCTTTACAAGCAATGTTACAAAAACTAGTCTTATTTTCTCCGATACATGTAGTATATTAATAACCATTGAACATGTTAGTGTTTCCTGATAATTCATAATTTATAATAAAATATTGACGTGATATCATTGAAAAAAGTAAAATCACAAAAATATTGAATTTGGAGGAAAATCAATTCGGAAAGTCCATAATCACATGGCAAAATCAAATAACAAAACGCATCAAAAACGAATGGACAAGAACTGTCATATTCCTGACTTGGTACAGGCATTTTCAAATGTAGAAAATGGTGGATTAAACCTGCTTCTATAGCGCTAACCCTCTCACTTTAATGACAGTGTCATCAATTTCCGATATATTTACACGAATGCGTTAAATAAACAGACACAATAAATAAAATAGTCAAAATATGGGTACATCAGTCACCATCGTATAACAATTTTAAAGGGAACAATTTAACAGAACACAAAAACATCTACTATCTACGAACACATTCATTGATTTGAGTGTCTGACGTCAGAAAATTTTATATGTCACATAAATTTGTCGTTCAATGTGCATACATACAATTTTAAAATTTTACATAAGAATGTTAGCATACAGGGTTAAAAAATCAAAAGTATGTAAGAATAAATATCAGAAATAGACAGAGATTTAAACTAGTCAAAAAGTTATATATAGAATTTATAAGAATCCAAAAATAGTCAATTCCACTACGCGATTGAATGATTTTGACGTTTGTGGTTCAACGTATATTGTAATTCATAATAGAAATATATCATAATGACATATTTATATTATAGAACAATATCATACTGACGGGATGTTTTAAAGTACAGAGTCACGTTATAAAAACAAAAGAAATACAAAAAGTCGCATATACAAAACAAACCACAAAAAAATGAAAGCCAATACAAACACATTGACGAGATGTATAAGTACCGAGCCACGTGAAACGGATATCACATAAAACCATTCAACAGTAAAAGTAATATTAATAATAGAACAAAGACAAATGAAAGAACTATAAAACACGTTGTTAGGATGATAAACAACATCAGTACGCCGAATCTATACATCAAGACCATCGTGTATTATTTGAGAAGTTGATACGGAATATTTATCAACAAGGTCTTGGTACCTTCCGATGAACTTTTTTAGAAAAAGGACGAGACGTTCTTTGACATACCCCTGGTTCATCAACTTTCTACTCAGACACTGATGACGTTTTACAAAGTCTGAGTAGGAGCTGCAAGCTCTTGGATATCGAATAAGTTGGAAAATATATATCCCATAAGCAGGTGAAGTTGTTATATTGCTACTAAGGTGGGGGAAATTTATAATTTCAAAATTAAAATCGTCTCGTTTGTCATAGATTCTGGTACTGAGATGACTGTGTAAGACAAATTCGAGATATAAGTCTACAAATGAGGCGAAGGAAGCCGTGTCTGTTGTTTCTTTAATCTCTAGTTCTGAGGGATATATTAATGGAACCCAATCAGAAAAGTTCGGATTGTTTATGGAAAGAACATCATCAATATATCTGAAAGTGAAATTAAATAATCTTGCTTCTTTGACCCTCTTGTTTTTGACAAGTGTCTGGAGGAACTCCGATTCATATGAAAATAAGAAGAGGTCGGCAAGAAGAGGCGCACAGTTTGTTCCCATAGGAATGCCGACAATTTGTTGGAAAAGTCTACCTCCAAACTCAACAAATATGTTGTCGATAAGAAACTCCAGCATACTGACCACTTGTTCTTCTGTGTAGCATGTTTTACCTTTTTGTTTGTCACTATTTACGTTCGTTTTCTGCATTTTTATGATTAAATGAATGATGGTTGGTGTTCACGCCACTTTAAGCACTATTAAGCTTTATTGTGGCAGGTTTTTTTTTTTAAAGGAGAATGGAGTGTCCGTAGAAAAGTACGGATTTTCGGAGGGGGGAGACTTATAACTAGACAATACAGATTTCCACGGCGGGCTTCGAACTCCAAACCTCACTCACAGGCCGGTGATACATTTTTGCAACAGTATTAGCTACTGAATGGATAATACAATGTTTAGTCTCAAATATGATTCGGGCCGAGTCAGATACAAATTCTGTCTGACTGATGGCTTCATATTCTATTTTGTTTGCCTGTGAAAGTTTTTTTCAGTATCTTTACTTAGTAAGCACTTGCACAATAGATTTCAAACTGAAATTGTATAAATTATCGTATAAAAACTAACCCTGATGAAGTCGAATTATTGTCTTGCAATGTACGAGTCAGTTGTCATTGATTGATTGATGTCTGTCATACTTAATTTTCATTTCTTTTTTGTTATATATAAATCCGGCGATAAGATTTTTCATTTTAATTGTTTTACATTTTGAAATATTGGTGCTTTACAGCTTGCAATTGGTACTTGATTATTTTTGAAGGGTACACGGTGACCTATAGTTGCTTACAACCTCGTCATTTTGACTCTGTTTGATTTTTGTGCCACTGGCATTCATCAACATTATGTTATAGTTATTGAGCAAGCAAGTCGATATATTGGATTTAATCTGCACAGATTGGGTGACCCTGATTAACCCAAACGACGTAGGAGTTTCGGGTTAAAGGGTCACACGAGCGTGCAGATTAAATCCAATATACCGATTTGATTGGCCAATAACTGTTTTAACACATGACGCCATCAATTTACGTGAACGTTTTAGCAATATGAAAACGATGTTTCGCAATTCACGGCTCCTGAATAAAGTTTCTAGTTGTATAGTAAAGAAAGGGGGAAATGGGCCTTTATGTAGTAAGACGTTTGTAAGTTTTGAATTATTATTTTTATTCATATTTAGGCTTCTTCCTCTTTTTTTACATTATTTGCGATTTAATTGTAAATTTTTTTCTATCGTTTCTGTTAAATTTATTCGTAATCTTTTATTATTGCAATCAGTGACGATTAGTACTTTGACATATTGTTCTTTCAAATCGGTTTTATGGAGTAACCTTAATCATATGCTTAGAGAAAGATGAAACGAGGAAGAGTTAAGTACATAAATTTAAAATGTTTGATAAACAGAAACAACGATTCGCTATCCAATCTTTAACCCCCTTCCCCGACCCCAAATTTAAGTTCGATACCCAAATAGTCCCTTTATAGGAATAAATATGCCAAAAATCGTATTAAAATTCATTGAGTCTAAAACTTATTCAAATCAGATTTCATTTATTTGAATATTCTTAAGTACATGATTTCTTTTTTGGCAGAAACTACAAAAATTCGTTATTATCTGTTCAGACTTTGAAACACTGATTTAAGATTAACACTGTGTACACAAAATAAAATACAATATTTCATGTCCCAGTTTAGATAATAAAAAAGGAAGGAGAAACCTTTCTTTTTTCATCAGGGGCCTCGTTTGCCAAGAAGTCTAAGTACAAAAATGTAGTTCTTCTACAGTAATCACTAGACAGTCAACACTGAGGGTTTCAGGGCATGGGACAAAATGCGGTTGCTTATATAGGGAATCACTGAAGCGTAACCGGAGCGGGTCCCCTCTTAGGCAGTCAGTGGGCCCCCACTTATGAAAATTTCTGAATCCGCCACTGGAGACATCCTTATAAACATGTTGCAAGGATGAAATACCCATAGACATCTTGATCAGCACACGAAACAAAACGTTGAACAACATCACACAGTGCAAGGACGATACGAATCAGTGTAACACAATCGGAGATGTTCGAATACATATTGCGACTTGACCATGTTGACGAGACCTTCAGAAAATATCCTTTATATTAATACTTACATAATGAAGTTAATATAGCGCATTTGTCTTCTGAAATCTTGGTACATAAGAAGATACGAAATGTTGAATACTTCTTCCTGGTTTAAAAGTCATTTTCCGTTTTTAGAATAACACACTAGTTATTTTTATAAATCGACTTTCGATATTTATGTACTATTATCACTTCCTCGTTAAATAATGGCTTTTAAATTATATATTTGGATCCAATCTATATCAAAAAGGAAAACAGCATGTTAGAAATTCATGTGACCGAAGCGCTTTTCTGGATTTATACTTTATCAAGAACGTTTAAAAGCCGAATATTTGAAAGACAAGGATGTATAAGAACCGAAATAGTTGAAGAGCTATATATGACCAATTTCAGAGGCGGGTCTAGGTGAGGGCGTAATGGAGTAAGCCTCCCCTTTTTAAAAAAAAACCCTGTTGTAACCTTCTAGTATTGTATTGAATATGTCAATTTATCATATTCATTAATTAAACACATACTCTGATTTCTTTTTATACTTGCTCTAAGTCAGGAACCGTTATACATTAGTGTAATTCACAATTATTTTATGATTTTTTAGCTAAATAAAAGTTCAAATTTTTTTCGCCTTGCAAACTTTTTGATATCAAATTTTCCAGAAACGCCCCTAAAATAGCCAAATCCATATGAGGTCAATTTCGTATGATGTAGTTGAAACTTTAGTTTCTTTATAATTTCAAAATTTATAAACGGACAATTTTAGAAAAAAAATGTAATATATCACGTAGGTACCGAAGTATTGAATTCTAAGCTGATGATACCCCCCGGGAACTGAAGGTCCACTAGCAGATGTATCGACCCTCTACTGTACAATTTAACTTTTGGCAATATATCCCTTAATTTAATAATTTCATGCGTCCAAAGCTATTTTCTGGGCTAGTTTTGAAGAACATAAAAACTGTTCAAATTTCCAAATTATTGTGTAACTATTTAAGAAATAATTCCTTCATGTCATGCTCTATGCTCATTTTAACATGGGTAGGCATTATATATTTGTCGATATTTTACACTGAGCGTTAGCGAGGTGTAAAATGTAGTCAAATATAATGCCTACCCATGTTAAAGTGAGCATAGAGCATGACATGAAGGAATTATTTCGATTCTAATAGGACAAATACAGTATTTTTATAGGTCGAAGCGTGTGAAATTACCGTAAAAACGTTTGGCTGTTCCCGTTTCCTCCTCAAGGAGTCTATGCATTGCAGTTCATATTTGATTAGTTTAAAAACTACGAGCAGGGTAAATATATATGTTGTTTCATAAAAATATATAATAAAACTTTATGTTAGCTGCTTAAATGTATATATTTTAAAGGATAACGATGGAAATAAAGTTTATATAAACAGTAAGTTCGTGCGCATGTGTCAAACATATTTTGTGCTCATTAGAACACGGCTTTGTTTACAAAGCGTAATAAGGACGTCATATTAGAATGTTAAATTTAGCAAAATATGTTTTAATGAAATGAATCTGGTGCAAGACACTTCTTGTACCTCTGAGTGTTTTGCTATAATGAATCAATGTATTATAATACCTAAAAGTACTAAGTCACAAAATTAACATAATTCAGAACAGTTAGATTATTTGGAAAACGAAATTTAGAATTTTGACCTTCTGTACTGCTCTAAACGGATGTTTTCATTCTTCCAATCTTAATTGTAGATAATGCTTATATAAAGTATAAATGCCTTCGGGTATGATATCAAATTACATTTGTTATTACATACATTGATAATTTTACATGTTAAATTGTAAGTACTGCAAAACATGTTTTACCTTGGGGTTCAAATATCAGAGAGAGTTTTTTGTTAGATAAATATTACAAAATTTGTGGTGTTGTGTCGTTGTTTTCCTCTTGTCTTTGGTGCGTTTCCCTCAGTTTTGGTTTGTTGCCCCGATTTTGTTTTTTGTTCGTGGATTTATGAGTTTGAACATCGGTATACTACTGTTGCCTTTATTTACAGACGAGTTTTACGAAAATTTAAAAAATTTGAACACTCAAAATATGTTTTACCTCAATGAAATCGCCGAAAAAAAATGACAAATATCAGTTACCCTATTTCCTGGAGTGATCATAACGAACAATGTACATCTCTTTTATTTCAATAATGTGGTCGTTATTAATTTCTTCTGTGATTGTACATTCGTGTAACGCTATAATCTATCAAAGATACGCACAGCCGGCTATATAATATATCAAAGAGACAAGGTTTGAAGGAACATTCGTTAAAGAAATAACAACGTGTGTCTTGCAAATGAAAACAAACAGTCTGTGGTATCACTGAAATACAGCAGATCACTAGCACATCTAACATCTTAAAAGGAAAACATTGAACAGTACAAAAGTTTGTCTTTGTGCATTTATAGCAATCGAATTATATTTTGATATTTTTTAAAACGATTAAAAAGAAAGATAACTAAATCTTCCAAAAGTTAGTTATCCCTTGATTGAATTTTAGTTGGTCTCGTGATATGTTATCTTTTAGCTATTTGTCTTTTTATGGTTGTTCCCTCGGCCATTCGATTCCATCGGTATATTATGTTTGTGTTTGTGTTTGTGCTTGTGTTTGTGTTTAATGTTTATTTTATTTTCAGGGGGGGAGGTAGTGTTTTAGAAATTTGAATGAAGTCCTTCGCGCTTCCCTACTTGACATGTCTCGTCGCACGTACTGTCTTCGACAACTTGAAGGTGTATATCAGAATACCGACATTCCGAGACCCTCGTGGGTAGTCAATGTCGGTCACCAATGGGTCTTCAACACAGTGAGAAAATTCGAGAAAAAGCCGAAGGCGAGCTTCAGCTGCTTAAGCTGTCTTTAAGCTCCTTACGCTGTCTGGTCCCTATTTATTTTTGGGGGAGGGGTATATCCTCCATACCGCTGAAAAGATTGCAGTATCAGTTCAAGATTATTTGGTGAAAAGGGTTGTATATGTTATGTACATGCTATAGGATTATTGAACATATAAAGGTCAAGGTAACATAATACTTTATTTAAAAAATAATTTAATCTGGAACACGTGTAGTAGTATCGTTCTTCACCAGATCTTTTAAAATTCTTAAGTAAAAGCTCCTCTTCCAAGTGGTTACTGATTACTGAAAAATAAAACAATACACAATATACAAAGTTTAATGTATGATATAACTACGTCGAATTTTAATTTAAAAAAAATTCCTTTCGTGTCTTATAGGCGTATTTTCCATTAAACTTTTGGCAATATATATCCCTTTAATACGAGAGGAATAAAAGATACAATATGGAAAAATGTTTAAACATCCACGTACAATAATAAAATTGAGAATGGTAATGGGGAATATGTCAAAGATACAACAACTCTACAAGAGAGCAGATAACAGCCGAATGGAACCAATGGGACTTCAACACAGCGAGAAAACCAACACCAGGTCCTGTTAACATTTTAGTCTCATAATAAATTTACCATCTTTTAAATGAGATGTAGTACCGATTTGAAAATATGTAAAGATGCTATAATTTCAAGTATACCTAGAAGGCATTCCTTAAGGAAGTTCGTTTGTCATGTTTTGGGATTGGTGTCAGATATTTAGAATCCTCTGGTTTTATCCATTTGAATGTCTTAATAAAAATTGCACATTGACCCCCACTTTTCTTTTAATAAATCTTTTACATGTATAATGATAAGCCATCTTTAAAAGTCTTCAAGATAAAAATTTAATTATTTTTTAATAGTTTTTGAAGAACATAGACTTGTCAATGATAATGCTACGAAAAGTCTAGAGAGAATATTTTACCGCCACAATTTCAATGGCTAATATCTCGAAAACAAGGACATTGACCTATATATTTTGTTCTCTTTTGATTCCTTTATAAATCCCCTATCAATATAAACTAATGTTTGAAAGTTAATTTGAAACTGAGAGGCGAACTTCCTTAAACTTTCAACTTCTGTTCAGTTTAAGTGGGTCTGAAATGTATAGTGTGTATGATTGTCTCAGTAAATGATCCAACTTTCCTGTTCGATTTTAACCAGGTAGTTAATTCTATGATTGTCTGAGTAAATGGTCCAACTTTCCTGTTCGATTTTAACCAGGGAGTTTAATTCTATGATTGTCTGAGTAAATGGTCCAACTTTCCTGTTCGATTTTAACCAGGAAGTTAATTGTATGATTGTATGATTATCTGAGTAAATGGTCCAATTTTCCCTTTCGATTTTAACCAGGGAGTTAAAAGAATTAATACGCAAAACAGTATAATTGTTCATTTTAATACAATCCGGTCAGGACCCTTAAAAAATTCTCCAAGAAACCATGGGGCTACTAAACTAATAGACAGGAATTGAAATCTTGCAGATATAATATAGGAAATATAATTGCATTTAAGTTATGGGGGAATTAATTAGATCTTCCATAATATTTTATTTACAGCAGAATGCATTGAGTTTGTAGGTAAAGGTAGAATCTTTGGTAATCTCGTAGCTTTTAGCAGTCAACCTATGAGATTGAAACTGCGGTTTATGACCATGAGTACAATGTTAGCCTAAATTGTACCGCTGTTATGGAACTATTACAATTGATCTCCAATACGCTGAAAACAACTTCGATGTTATTAAAGTATTCAGCCTATAGCTTGTATCACAATGCAAACTATGAATGACTGTACGTTTTCTATGACTAAAGTATTACATCCGATTGCATTGAGTGTGTAGGTAAAGGTAATATCTGTGGATAGCTCGCTTGCTAGCTGAACCGTGAAGTCATTATAAGGTTAGGTAAACTATCCTCATTTAAGAGTAGACTAGTCCTACAGCTTCAATACCAATCTCTCTGTATGTAGGACTAGACAACTCCGAAAGGAGGGTAGTATACCTTATCCAATAATGACTTCACGGTTCAGCTAACAAGCAAGCTAACCAAAGATTCTACTTTTACCTACACGCTGTAAGAATTTAATGCTTCTTTTTGTAAATTTTGCTGGGGTGTAAAAGCGTTGACCGAAGTACATTTTGTATGAAGCCCAAAATAGCTTCATTCTACAAATGTGCGCACAGTCAACACTTTTACAACCCTATAAAATTACCAAAAAGTAGTAATCAATATTTATAATTACATTTTTTTGCCAGGACCATGAAAACATTGTTTCTGTAAATTTGTTCTTTTATTTACATGTGCACTTACTTGTGGAAGCTCGTGTCTTCATGGCTATTACATTTCATTTTGAAATGAAGATCATTTTCAAAATGACGCGAGATTATGTTAGCCAATCAAAATAACGTTTCGTAAATACATATACATGCAATGCAATTTTATATATACTTACATTTGGTGATGGGCTACCATCATTAAAGATACCATTTCCCATATCTGTTCTCGTCAAAAAGAAAAACAGGAGCATAGCAGCTGGAAAGACAATTCAAATAATACATGCCAAGAAAAAAATATCAGTTATAAGTATCACTGATAACCAAACGCATGCTACAAGACTTTGATTGGTTGGTTGATTAGTTTGTGTTTAACGCCACTTTCTTCACTGTTGTGTTAGTTCGTGACGGGCAGTTTTATTTATTGAGGAAGTCAAAGTTCCTGGAGAAAACCACTGATCTTCAGTAGGAAAACTGACAATTCTAGTCGGTGAAGATTGGAGTCGAGCGCACCTATCATGTGCATGCTTAGAACCCATAACCTCAGTATCATCTACGCTAGCTAAGGGTTACGATCCACTCCGCTCTAGAAGAGGGGATGGATTGTAACCCTTGGCTTACGAAGATGCGTCAGTGTTGGCAGGCTAGCGATTAAGTAGTTCGACTAATAAGAACACTTTCCAAATGATCCCCTGATAGTCACATGAAGGTAATATATTGAATCCAATTTTTGACTTCTATATATAATTGTACTCATTACTCTTTTTTTAATTCAAGGAAGTAGAAATCTCCTAATCCAGGTATATGAAAAGTTGGCGCCAATTGAACGAAGCGACCCACGTGTATTGAAAGCGATGTGAATGAAACTTTATTAAGTGGAAAAACTTGTGTTTAATCCATTTGTCCTTTTTGAAAAGTAAAAAATAGTCTCATTGTAAATGATAAAGACAAAATCGTAAAAAACTGGTTAGTCCCTATATATACATGTAATAACTGAAGACCCCAGTTCGACTTCATGATGTTTTCTTGAGTTTTGAGTGTTGTTTGGCTGCTGTCTTACTGACGTATGTCCTATATCTCCCCTTATTCATGCCTCTTTTCTTGAGTACAATTCTCAATATAGATGTCAACACCAGTAAAACGACGGGTGTCAGATACTTGTATAACTCAGAAGCCATTAGCACTACTATATATATCTTGTTCCTACTTTTTAAGTGAGCTGGTGTTGCTCAATCTTGATAGTTTTCTGTATAGTGTTTTCCGGCCCATACTCAATCTTTTATTCTATTTTACTGTGTTGCCTGTATACACCCCTTATCGTAAAATGTTGTTTCTGAATCCTAACAAAGTATCAACATACTGAACAATTTTTTAGACAATGCATTTAAGATCCTCTCCATTGGGTTTTTGATTGTGTGATTACTAAGACGTTTTTATAGTGATTATTTGATTATTTGATTATCTTGCTTAAAAACAAATTATTATGTGATCATTATTATTTAAATACAATTGTATATTGTGTATAATATAACTTTATAATACTCTATGTACTTATAAATATGTTATTATTATTTTGAGGACTCTCAGGAAGATTAGTTTTAACTAATGGGATCATCCTCTTGAAATAAAGATTATTTATTTATTTATTTATATCAATACAGGTAGGCCAAAAAATGTGATTACTTGGAAACCCCTAGAAAGAGGCCTCATTTAAATTGGCATCCTTCGCATAACCCTCCCATATTCATTTAAGAATTGAATGCTTCTTTTTGTAACTTCATTGGGGTGTTAAAGCGTTGCCGACCGAAGCATATTTTGTATGAAGCGCGGAATCATTCTAAAAATGTGCGCACGGTCAACGCTTTTACAACCCTATGAGGTTACAAAAAGAAGCATTCAATACTTATAATTACATTTTTTAGCTAGGATCATTTAGTATGTAAACATACATCTGATGTTATTATTCGTAAATGATTTCTAGAAACTGTAATGTTAGATATTACATAGTCGGTATGTCGATTTATTAAAGGCATACCCCATATTGCTGTTACTTCTTCCTCTGGCCAAACATCTCGATATAAAGCAGCAGGGTCACCTTGAGGAAAAACTATTTGGGTCGATACTGTCGTTAGAGTTAACGATAGAAGCACTAAGTAACAAAGTATGCTTGTTGACTTCATGATCGATACCGACGTTCCTGAAAGAAATAATATTATTACATTGGGTACAATGTAGTACTAAGATTTCTCAGTGAAATAAAAAAATAAAACACGAAAATTTGGAACAAATATGATAATGACATCCCTCTGAGTGACGTCATACAGCAATTAGTATTGTCAAAACATTTGAGGATGCGTATAATAAAGATATAGTTCCTTTCACTTTCATTTTCTTTCTTAGTTTTTATTTTGTGAATTAATTATTATATTGTAACATAATAAAAAAAGCATGTTTGTTTAATAATTATTTAAGTTTGGAAGTAATTTTAAAACTTCCCTTACCGTTTCCAAAATGTAATCCTCAAAGTCCGACTTCTACCAAAAAAGTGAACGAAGAAGAGAGATGTAATTAATGTGAAATAATTTTTGACAGGTTGATACACTTCCTAGGTGAAGTTTGACACGAGGAAATGTGATATTCTTACTCAATTCGAAGTCTATCTAAAAAAAATATATTTGTATAACACTTCGTCATATTGGGGTTAAATGAACAAATAAATTACCCAAATTGACCCGAACATATAAATAGAGAATATTAAGTGGAAGTTAAATTATTACGAATAGAAAACAAAATGCACAAAAAATAAGTAGAAAATAACATTAAAAAAAAGAAAGACAGAATCCTCTATTCTAGAATATTGGTTCTGGACAACTTTTTCAAAGATTGTCAAGAGATAGGGAGAGTAGTGCGCGTAAACTAACAAGAAGCCTAAGGCTATATCATTGATTACACAGATGTCGATCCTATGTTTATGAATTTAACTTTTTTTAAATGTCATACATTTTTTTACCTGTATTTTATATAATTGACAAAATATTACATGTAATCTTGCACACTCAAAAAGATAAATTTAAAATGAATGGAACAAAATGCTATTTAAGATATTTTTCGTGTCATTAGGCAACTCCCTAGTTATATAATATATATATATATGCATTCGTATTATATTTTTACTATATTTAACGTTTGAATGCTACGGAAGCGTATTAGGGACATAGAAAAAATAAAATTGGCAGTTTCAAAGTCGAAACTTTGACTTTTCAAATTTCGAAATTTTGACTTTAACTTGAAATTTTGTCTTTTCAAATCCCGAAATTTTGACTTAAACTTGAAATTTTGACTTTCTGAAATCTTGAAATTTTGATTTATTGAAAAGTCGCAATTTTGACTTATTTGAAACTCGAAATTTCGACTTATAAAAAGCCGAAATATCCACTTTAAACTCGAAATTTTGACTTTTTTAAAACTCGAAATTTCGACTTATTTAAAACTCAAAATTTCGACTTATTTTAAACTCAAAATTTCGACTTATTTTAAACTCGAAATTTCAACTTATTTTTAAACTCAAAATTTCTACTTTTTTAAAACCCGAAATTTCGACTTATTTTAAACTCGAAATTTCAACTTATTTTAAACTCGAAATTTCGACTTATTTCAAACTCGAAATTTCAACTTATTTTAAACTCAAAATTTCGACTTTTTGTAAGTACTTTTAAAACTTTGATGTTAGTATTCAAACACAGTTATTACAATTTTAGAAGGAGTAGACCTGGACGCAAATTATTAAAGCGTCATCCACACATAATGTATTTTATATATTGAATTTATAATATTAATTTTTATATTTTTTATATTTATATATTTTTATTTATATATTATATATCTTATTTATTTATAAAAATTATATATTATTAATTTAATATATTAAAATTGGTTTTGTTCTTAAATTAAGATTTAATATTGAATTCGGAAAGGACATGCATGTTGACAGAAAAAAATATGTTTTCCCATATTACATGTTTTAGTTCCCACGACACTGTCATAGAATTGTCAGATCTGAGAACATTTAGCATCGCAGTTATAAATGCCTGTTTGGTTTCCCAATAGCAAGTCATTGACTTTGCCTTGTTTAAACAATGGTAAATCAAGTAGCCAAAAGTGCCATGCATATTCAGGACGACAAATGAGCTGTTCGGGTTTCTAGTTTTGGAATTTTGAAATAATAGTTCTTTTTTCTGGAACATTGATTAAACTCTACAAGTTGACATTCTTATGACACAACTATTAACCCTTGTCTTTATATCTTAGACTGTTGAATAAAAGTATGACGTAATATAGGTGTGTCTGAATAACGGGGTTGTCTTGATACACATATCTGAATTCCAGACTTGAAATATGTATTTGAACGTGAAACATATTTTATTTATTCTTCGGCAAGAACAAGATTTTCTATCTAAAATAACCTCTTTAAAATGGTTTAGTTTATTTAAATATGCTTATTAAGTTTATGATGTATATGGCTCTCCCCTTGCTGATATAAATGACTGTGAATGTGGTAATCGCAAACGTATAAATACTTAGGAAAAGTCGAAATTTGGAGTTAACAAGTCGAAATTTTGAGTTTAAAAAAAGTCGAAATTTTGTGTTCAAAAGAAGTCGAGATTTCGAGTTTAGAAAAAGTCGAAATTTTCAGTTTAAAGTCGAAATTTTGACATTCTATAAAGGCAAAATTTCGAATTCTAAAAAAGCCAAAAATTTCGACTTTTTGAAAAGTCGAAATTTCAAGATTTTAGAAAGTCAAAATTTCAAGATAAGAAAAGTTAAAATTTCGAGATAAAGTCGAAATTTTAAGATTTGAAATGTCAAAATTTCGACCTTTACAAAAAAAGTTCATTGCTAATTTTATTTTTCTATGTCCCTAATACGCTTCCGTAAAATGCTGATATTTTCACCTTTTTTGAAATGCATATTGATAATGAAAAAAAAAGAAAAATAGCCAAAAAAGTAAAAAAATTAATAAAAATAGAAAATAATGCCCCGAGTTCATATATCATAGGAATAGCAACTCCCAAGAAAGTAAGGCAGCCTCGTAACGGCTTCAAACGCAGAACATCGGGAATTTTACATGACCGATCTAAGACAATTTAACTACTCGGATTTTTGTTTGTCTAGCAGTCATTCTAACTTTAATCAACAATTCTAAATATTTATAAATGTTAAAACTTTTAAGTGGTATTGATACTGGCCCAGATCAACATCTTCATTATCAGCAACGTTTTTCTAAATTTTTGACTCTTTTTATTTATAGTTCGTAAAATATCCAATAGATTTTTTCGTCACGCATGTTCGTTACAGCTGAAGCACGCCTTTGGGTGCGGGATTTTTCTCCCTGTGTTGAAGACCCATTGGTGGCCTTCGGTTGTGTTATGCTCTTTGGTCGGGTTGTTGTTTCTTTGACGCATTCCCCATTTCATGCTCATGATTGTGTTATACATATTGTATTATGAATAAGACATCATATTCTACTTCTGTTTTACAGCAAATAAAATGTGTCTAAACTAAATTAATGTTTGGGCAATACAATTTAAGTTATGATTATTCTTTAAGACAGAATCAAATTGAATGATTATAAAATCGTGACTGTAGCAAGTCCTCAATATATTTAAATACATTTTGACATAGCTAATCATATCTCAGGAATGATTTAGACGTTGTCAGCCAGAAAGTCAAATATGATGGCTATTTTGAACGTCTCTACTTTGCACCAAAATCAAAATCTGTAGTTTATATAATTTTATAGATTGGTGTTTTCAGCTATGTTCTTCGAATGCTACGTGTGTGAATAATATTTAACTTGACAAGCAACAGGACTGCTCCAATTTATTTTCTACATGTAATGTAAATAAAGTGCACAGAGGATAGATACACTTATTACTTAAAAATTCCACAGTGAATTAAGTTTGCACGTAAATCTGCATGTGCATTTGGTGCCTATTTAAATGTTTAAATCTGCTGCATTTGTTTGCACCTGTCCTAAGTCAGAAACCTGATGCTCAGTGGTTTTTCTATGTTGATGTGGTTGATAAGTGTTTCTTGTTTCTCTTTTTTTTTTATATAAGTTAGACAGTTGGTTTTCCCATTTGAATGGTTTTACACTAGTAATTTTGAGGCCCTTAATAGCTTGCTGTTTGATGTGAGCGAAGGCTCCGTGTTGAAGGCCATACCTTGACCTGTTATGGTTTACTTTATAAATACTGACTTGGATGGAGAGCTGTCTTATTGGTACTAATACCACATCTTCTTTTATCCATTTGACATATTTTTAGAACAGTATGTTGGACAATCTTACTAGGCTTAATTATAATGACAGTATTGTCAGTATTGATAAAGATAGGTGGTAATGCTTAGATTCAAAATTTCAAATTTAATTAGAGAAAGAGAGGCGGAAGATTTAAAAAGGACATTCAAACGCATAAGTCGAAAATAAAATTGACCACGCCATGACAAAAATATGAAAAAGACCAAATGGCAGTATACAAAACACACCGCTGAAAATAAAGACTGAACAACACGAACCCCACCAAAACACCCGAATTAGAAAACATATTGAATTTGTTAAAACTGAAGATTAACGATGCATGGTTATTGTATATGTAATAATTTATTAAATACAAATATGACCATTGGTGAACTACTATAACTGCTTTATTGAGATGACAAAGCACCTGAAAATAAAATAAAAATATAATTATATAGCAAAATGTAAGTATTTATAAATTGAAACAACAGGATTTGAAATAGATCACAATTACAGTACAACGTTGTTCTTTTTCGTTTGAAATGTTTAACATTTGGTTACGTCGTTAAGTTTTGTATCTTTCTATAACGTATGGGTTTACCTCATTGTTAAAGGACTTACCATTTACTTTAGCAGATGGTCTTACTGGGAATCATATACCACATCTCCTTATTTAAAAACATTAGAAGATTCGATAAAAAAAAAAAACTGAAGGAGGCTCGTGGGTACAAAAATGTCTGCAAAATTTTAAACATTTTTTTTTCATTACAACTTTTATTTTTAATTACACTATTAGTTGTAACGTTATGAAATGGCACAAAAATCAACCAAAAGAATCGATTTGTTTTGGCCCCAGTTGATTTTAAAATGTTTACATCATTGAAAAAGCTCCAAATTATCTCCCTTTGGTGCAAAAATGCCAGGTTCTTGCATCAAAATTAAAATATCTTTTTAAACTCATCGGTGACATATATAATTTATTTAAACTAAACAAATTTTAGCGGTTTCTGTAATTTAGTTCGTTTTTCCATTTCGATATTACATGACTGTCCCTCTATTTCTTCTATTAGTTAAACAGAAAAAAGTACTTTAACAACTAGAGGCTCTAAAGAGTTTGTGTCGATCACCTTGGTCATTGTGCATATAAAAAACGACACAGATCGATTAATGACTAAATTGTGTTTTGGTGATTGTGACGTGTTTGCAGATCTTATTTTACTGAACATTCTTGCTGCTTATAATTTTCTCTATCTATAATGAACTCGGCCAAGTAGGTACAGTTGGAAACATTTTGTAAAAATTTACAAAAATTTACAAAATTTATGAAAATTGTTTAATATTGACTGTAAAGGGCAATAACTCCTTAAGGGGTCAATTGACCATTTCAATCATGTTGACTTATTTATAGGTCTTACTTTGCTGTACATTATTGCTGTTTACATTTTATCTCTACCTACAATAATATTCAAGATAATAACCAAACGCTGCCAAATTTTCTTAAAATTACCAATTCAGGGGCAGCAACCCAACAACGGGTTGTCTGATTGGTCTGAAAATTTCAGGGCAGATAGATCTTGACCTAATGAACAATTTTATCATGTAAGATTTGCTCTAAATGCTTTGGTTTCAAAAATATGAGCCAAAAACTGCATACCATATGTACTATTTTTAGCGATGTCGGCCATCTTGGTTTGTGGGCAGGGTCATCGGACACACTTTTTCAACAAGATACCCTAATGATGATTGTGGACAAGTTTGGTTAAATATGTCTTTATAGTTTCAGAGGAGAAGATTTTTGTAAAAGATAACAAAAATTTACGAAAAATTGTTAAAAATTGACTATAAAGGGCAATAACTCCTTAAGGGGTCAACTGACCATTTTGATAATGTTGACTTATTTGTAGATCTTACTTTGCTGAACATAATTGCTGTTTACAGTTTATCTATATCTATTATAATATTCCAGATAACCAAAAACGGCAAAATTTCCTTACATTACCAATTTAGGGGCAGCAAACCAACAACGGGTTGTCCGATTCATCTGAAAATTTCAGGGCAGATAGATCTTGACCTGATAAACAATACCCCCCCCCCCCCATGTCAGATTTGCTCTAAATGCTTTGGTTTCAGAGATATAATCCAAAATCTACATTTTACCCCTATGTTCTATTTTTAGCCATGGCGGCCATCTTGGTTGGTTGGCCGGGTCACCGGCCACATTTTTAAATAAGATACCCTAATGATGATTGTGGTTTAATTAAATTTGGCCCAGTAGTTTCAGATGAGAAGATTTTTGTAAAAGTTAACAGACGACGACGACAACGACGACGGACGCAAAGTGATGAGAAAAGCTCACTTGGCCCTTCGGGCCAGGTGAGCTAAAAATGCATGCTTCTTTCGAAGGCCGATTGTGAGCTTAAAAGAACGGTGACCCCATTTTTTTATTTCATTTTTCTTTGAGGTATATGATTAAGTTCATTTATAGAAAAAAAATCGCATACATCTCTGTCTTTCTTTTTTTTTTACCAGACGGAAGTTGACGTTTAGTTCGACTCTGGGGCTGTACTACCTCCGCTACTTCCGCTGCTGCTGTCGTTGTCGCCACAGAACAACAAACAAAGAACCACTGCACCAAAAACAGCTTGAAAAAAGAAAATAATCACACATTAAACTGTGTTAGGGCTTGATTGCATAATGATAATATAGACCATCATATTTGATGATTGTTTATTTACAATTATCTTATCTACAAAAGGAATTTGTATTAAGTAAGGTCATTTGCTATTTTGTAGTATTCTATAACAAAATTGGTATAATTTTCAATAATAAATCTAAATAAATTCAAAAACTCGGTCCCAAATAGCCGAGTATAATTGTTTCTACAGACAATATTTATTATTGCTACATGTTAGATTAATTACTCATTAGAATTTTATTTTTCTTAACACAAGTTATATATGACGGTTATAAAATTTGTAAAATAAACATTTATTAATGATGAATTCTTAAAAATCCTTATTGAATCATGCGATACTATTTCTTCAATATGTTTGTGTGTGTGTGTGTGTTTTTGGTGAGGGATTGTTCTTTAAAGTTTCAAATTAAAAGTGAAACACATTCAATTTGTTAATTTATAAACAGTTCTGCAACAGTTTAATGGACTATAAAAATATATCGTAGAATAAGTCTTACTTGTTTCAACCCAGGAGATGCCGCCGGATGGTAATACACCTCCAGTGGCAAGAAAACTGTTACCATTGTAATATTCTGGAATCTGTCCTTGTACCACACTTATCATCAATCCCAAGGTCAAAATCATTGGAATAAAAAAGGTCATGATGGTATGATTTTTTGTTCAATCTGAAATTAGAGTCATAAATGATGCATGCATTTAAATGAATAAACTATGGTCGACACATGCAACTGGCCATGACCGTTCCAGAATTTCAAGGACTATAGCTATAGGTTATTTAATTGCTGGTAACCTAAAATGAAAATACCGTCTCGTCATTGATCGAATTTGCATTGTTTAGGACGTTTTTTTGCCAATCACGACGGTTTGGTATACACTTTTGAGAATATTTCCCAGAATACATTAGATTCTGAGTTCGCTCAAAGTCATTATTTGTAGCACCAGATATAAAAAAATCATTATAAACCTGATTGTAGTTAGGAATGAACATTGTTATTGTTCGTTAGAAATAACCATGTTCATTCCTACAATCAGGTTTCTAATGCATTGAACTAATTTAAAATCACTACAAAAGATAACCTTATTCTAACCAAATTTCGGTGTATTGCTCAATTTATGTTTATTTTTGTATTTCATAGTTTAACACGCCTCCGGATGGGTGATTTTCTTGAAGTGTTGAAGACCCATTGGTGACCTTCGGGCCGGCTGTTTTCAGCTCTTTGGGTTGGGGTTGTTGTCTTTTTGACACATTCCCTATTTCTATTCTTAATTTTATTAGTCCATTAAAATACATTTTTTTAATGTTTTTAGTCCATTAAAACACTATTTTCTTGCAGTAAATAAATAGCCGTTTAGAAATATGTTGCCGTAAAAAAAATATAAAATTAAAAAAAGATGGGCTGTTGAAAAGTGTGGAAGGCATCTCTGTGACTTTGAGATGAAGAACAGCAATACGCTCTTCCTTTGCATTTTGTGTGTTTTCTGCTGTGCATGTACTGTTTTTGTGTCTTGGATGAAAAATCCATATCCTTTGTTTTACTATTGCATTTGAGATGTTAGACTAGTTTTGACTTGACAAATAAGTCAGTTTGAAAAATTAGAACTGCATTATTAAGAATGAATTATTACAGTGGATAATTATCGTCTTACCTACTTAAGTCTATCCAACTATCCCTTGACTTAATAAAATGGACAAACATCCCAAACCGTGTGTGTATTAATATCTTCCTATTCAAGTATAATAAATCTTTATATTTGTACATAACGGAACCAAAAACATCCCTTTGGCGAATAGTTTATTGGGTACAAGTATGTTATGTGGTCAGTCTTGACCGCGCCTCGTTCCATCAAAATATCACCTTATTCGAACGTTAGGCCTTAAACTTGACAAACATATTTAATAGTTATCCCATAAGGACGCGGTGTGTCAGTGTAAGATCATCCCGATGGCCGGAGGCCAGAGGGTGATCTTACACTGACACACCAAGTCCGAATGGGATAACTATTTTACATCCCAGCTGTTTTATATTAGACGAAAAACCATTCACAATTCATAAAATCTAGTTTAGAACGCCACACAACCATTATTATATACTTTATATATTACTATATGAGGTTTACCCTTTATGACCCCCTAACACGATGAGTAGATATCAAACAATGTGAACTCGCCCCACTGGCCTATCGGCCCACACTATATTGCCACTTATGAAAAAATCGCCCCACTCTTGTAACCGACTCGCCCAACTTTAAAAAAGTGTAAAATCAAATTGAAAAATCAGTCTGACAACTCATTTATTTAACGAAAAGGGTTTAACCCCACTGAGTAAAGGTCTGCCAACTCGCCCCAGTTATAAAAACATCTTGCTTCCTTTAAGTATGTAAAATTTCTGTTAGTTCGCATCCAGTCGTCCTGGTGAAGTGGTATGTGTCGTGGCTTGATATGCTCAAGGTCTTGAGTTCGAATCCCAGCATATACACTGGATTTTTTCTACCTGAATTTTGATAGATAGTCTTCTCCGTATAATTAATTATAAGTTTTATACTGGATTTGACATTCCCGCCAAAATGTTACAGAACAAAGGAAAGCATGCATAACAAAGAAACTTTAACTGGGGTGATCTGCAGGTAGGGGTGATCCGACTCAGTTCACTCAGATCACCCCTGTTAGAACAAAGGAGCTGGGATGTAATAAACGTTCTTGAATACACGTTTCACAGGAGAGTGACCAAACGTTCAGATTAATCGGGTTATTTTGCAACTTATTTCCGGGCCTTGGTCGAGTAGTTTTCATTTGTAAACTCTTTTAATTCTTTAGACAATCTTCTTTATTATTCATGTTTTTCGATCATTCTCTATTTTCTTATATGTATAAGCTGGGACTGTTATACTATTTTAGTATAATAGTCCCACATATAAACACCTTATATATATATATTTTTTTTTGGGGGGGGGGAATGGTGAGGGCTATTTTCTCTCTTCTTTATTTTGAATTTTTTTCCAAATATTTTTTGTTCTGTTAATCCTATCGAGAATCTTTTCATTATTAATAGTTTTTAATCCGATCTATGACTTCTATTTATATTTTAACATAGATATGATCCAACTTCAGAGGCTGATCAAATCGGCAATCATACCACATAACTTCCGTAAATGTCGGAAAGCCAACAATCTTGCTTCGAAAATACAGTTTGAAGGGCTAGATAATTTTATACCATCATTGATCTAGGGCAGGTTAAGGGATTAGTTCAATTGGAAAAACTCTGTAAGTTCTGCGTCTCTACAATTTGTAAATTGTATGATTTTTATTCTATAGCTGTGTTACATATTTGTTTTTCATTCCATAACTTGTACATAAATTAGGCCGTTTGTTACATCGTTTGTTTTCTCGTTTGAATCTTTAATATTTGTTATTTCGGGACTGTGTATAGCTGACTATATAGTATATGGGCTTTGATCATTGTTGAAAGTCGTACGGTAACCTATAATTGTAGTTTTCCTTATTTTGTCTCTTGTAAAGAGTTGTCTCGTTGGCAATCATACCACATCTTCTGGGTTTTTTTTATACAAATTAACGAATATTTGGCCAAACATGAAAAGACTAGAGAAAAATAGACAAATTCAATAATGAATAGAGGAAAATGGTCCAAAACAATTACAGAAATAAAGAAACGAAGGACCCAGTCTCATCCAGATGCTTAAAAATTACAATTTGTTGAGAGGCGGCAAAACACAATTTTGTTATGTGACCGTGGCGTCATCACCGTTTTTTCTTATTCACTCCGAACATTGAACTGAGAGAGACGCCATACAGGCAACTACTGCTGTGTTGCTGGTTGTTGTAGGGTCTGTAGCTTCTACTGCCTGTAGCAAATCCCCATCGTCCGAAAATTCTATTATTGCAGCAAGAACATTTGGCGATATACTAGACATTCTGGAGAAATGGAATATATAGCATTAGCAGACGACACTCTTTGAAAATTGAAGAAAAACAGTAAAGTCAGTTAAAAATGAAACAGTGCCTTCTTTTAAAAAAATATAAAGGCAACTATGACAAAATTCAAATGACAAACTGATATTATAAATTTCCATCCTTTTGCAAGTTGTGTATTAGCCGGAGTTCTTCCGCCGGAAACTTAAAATGCAACTAATAACTATTGGACCGTTCCCGGACTACGAAAGTTACCACTTTCCAAATATTTGTATTTGCGTAAAAGCAGAGGCGGATTTAGAGGGGGCAGGGGGCCGCCCCCCCCCCCCTTTTTTGGGAAAAAATTTGGTTGCTTATATAGGGAATCACTGAAGCGCAACTGAAGCGGGCCCCCTCTTAGGTCAGTCAGTGGGCCCCCACTTATGAAAATTTCTGGATCCGCCACTGAAAAGGGACGTAAAAGGAGTATTTTCATTTATCATTCAATTTTACGGCAATTCATTACTATCGACGCCATTTTTGATATGCTAGCTGTAAGTAGCATATCGTTCAACATAAACCGATATTTATGACGTAACAGCTATGCTAGCTGCTAAGATATTGAACGCAACCCTGGTGTTACCATTATGGTTTTTTTTTCGCAGCATCAAGTGCAAGAAGGTTTCCGAGAGCTTTTAATTAAAAAAATATGAGGATGTATGAATGACAATGAGACAACTCTCAACAAGAGACCAAATGACATAAAAGTTCACAACTAAAAGTTGCCGTACGTCCATTAACAATAATCAAAACCCATACCGTACATGCTTGTATTACAGGCATAAAAATGTGATAGATTTTGATTGATTTGAATTTTGGAATTTTAACGTCACTTTTAATCACAGCATTTAGGCTATTACGTTGCGGCTAATTTTTTATTGGTGGTGGAAGCCAGAATACCCGCAGAAAACCACCGACCTTCGATAGGAAAATACAGGCCTAGAAATGACAAATGTACCTTAACAATTCAAAGTATACATTCAACGGCTTTGTTTATGTTCAAAATGATGAACGAAACAAATATAAACAGCGACAAACGACAACCACTGAATTACAGGATCCGAACTCGGTACAGAAACATACTGAATGTGGAGGGGTTAAACTAGTGTGAAGGCCCAACGCTGCCCCTAACGTGGGACAGGGACAGTGGTGTAACAACAACAAACTACAAAAGTCAGTTGAAAAGGGGTAAACTCATCCAATCGATACAAAGCAAAAAACATCTAACTCATAAAACACAGGTAAGGCATTAATGTATCCCCACAAAAGGAACCACAAAGTTAGTACAGATCTGAGAGTACTCGTAGTTCCTGACAGCTAGTTCAAAGCCAATAACAACTTCTAAATACTAGTAGATAGATAGTTCTTGATCTATTGATGATATTTAACATGTGTTGCTACGATATCTCTTTTTGACTTTGAGATATAATCCAAAACCACTAGAATTGCAAAAGTTTTCTTTTTGTTGATGTGACGTCATGACCTCTCCTCAATCTTAAGTTTTCTATGTTGTATAAAAAAAGAAGATGTGGTATGAATGCACCAAGCCCAATAAGACAACTCTCCATAGGAGACCAAATGACGTAGCAATTGTGTTTTGTTTGCCATTGGGTTGTTGTTGGTCATTTTTTTTAGTCGTGGTGTTGTCACTTTTATTTTTGACTTGTGAGTTTGAATGTCCCTTTGGTATCTTTCGCCTTTCTCTTAAGCTAGGATAGGAGCACAATGAGGATTATTTGTAGAGGACAGAACAATTACCAGTACTACGTTTCAATAATAATTGACAGGCCTGTGCAAAGGTTTTAAAGAAGATTTTCGAAAAAGGCAACTTTCGATGGCAGACGACGACGGACGCTATAGTGATGTTATAAGCCAGTAAAGCCATTTAAGGACTAGCGAAGCTAATGAAAGAACAAAAATCCTTCAACTTTGAAACATGACCCGTAAGTATTTCCGTCATTAGGAAAACATGAACTTTACCGTTATTGTTAGAAAAGAAATGCGTATGTAGAATTGTTGCATTTACTGTACAGTGTGAAAGTGTCCATGTTTAAAGACAGCAATAGCTGCTCTTTCTGGACGGTTTTTAGATATCAGTGGCCTTGTATAGCATATCATAATAAAACAATGGATTCCAAAGATTTTTTATAAACAATTTTTTGTTCTAGTATCTAACAATTTTTTATATGCTTTTATAGTTTATAACCACTAAAAGATGAATAGTGATTACCAATCATGTACTGTCCGGTATATCCTTCTAGGACCTTAACGAATACTTTATCGTCCTTTTTAATTTCGAGAACAGCATTCTGACTTGATGATATGTGATCCGCCACACTATTTGCTCCCGTGTAGTTTTTTATTATCACATTTCCGTTTAGAGCCAGATAAGTGACGAAGTATTTGTGATTATGAGTTAGTACGGTCCAGGAAAATATGTAGATACCATTTGAAGGAGCGGTAAATATCCCAGTTGACTTATCGTATCCGTTGCCTATATTTGTCACAACTGTATGGTATACTACAGTAGATTTCGCAGGAATATTTATTAAAGCAGATATAGTTTTAACCATAAACGCAACTTTATCTTGTGCTGAAAGAAATTGAAATTTCTATTATTATATACTTTGTTAAAGTTGACAATATAAAATGTGTATTAAATGATGCATAAGAGAAAAAAACAAAATTAGAAAAGGAAATAAAAAAGAGAATAGAAAAAAACCTAGACGCCTCCATAAACAATACACCGGTGTACCCGGAACTAAGGAGATTCTTTCATTCTTATATTAACTGATGTAGGGGCGTAACGTGATTGATCTTTATCACGTGTTTAACCCCGCCAATTATGTATGTGCCTGTCCCAAGCCAAGAGCCTTTGATTCGGTGGTTGACATTTGTTGCTGTGTATCATATTTGTTCTTCGTTCATTGTGTACATAAATTAGCCAGTTAGTGTTAGTGTTCTTGTTTAAACTGTTTTTCATTTGCCATTCGAAGCCTTGTATAGCTGACTCTGTGGTATGAGTTTTTCTCGTTGTTGAAGGACCGTAGGGTGACCCATGATGCAATCGTTGTTAATGTCTATGCTATTTGATATCTAGAAAAGGATCATGAAAGCATACCTATATTTTATATAGATTAGACCGTTGGTTTTCCCGTTTGAATGGTTTTACACTAGTAATTTTTGGGGCCCTTTATAATTATAGCTTGTTGTTCGGTGTGAGCCGAGGCTCCGTGTTGAAGGCCATACCTTGACCTACTTTAATGGTTTATTTTTATAAATTGTTATTTGGCACTCATACCACATCTTCCTATATCTACTACTATAGGAAATTTAGCAAAATAATACTGTCTGTCATGGACAAATTTAGCAAAAAAAATACTATCTGTCAAAATGGTTCAATATTCTGATCAGTATCAGAGAAAATAAACATTAAAAATAAACATTTTTAAACTACAAAAGGTAGTTTACTCCTCAACATTTCAATGCAATTACAAATCATAGTATACAAACAGGATTTTTCCAGATTTGACAGAATATACAATATTTCTTTGAGACATTTCATTCCATTTCGATGATTCAAATGGCTTTTACAGTTATATATATATGGTGTTAGAATAATAATTAATCAGAAATTTTGCGAAATGAAATATCTACAAGAATTTTTTTTTCGGATTGTGAAGATTGACCGAATGACAGTTGACTTGTGGAGACTTATCTCATTGGCAATCATACGTATCAAGTCATCTTATTTTTTAAATTTAAAAATATCATACCTGTCACAGAATCTCTTCTTGAATCTTTTCCTGTACAATCACATTTTCCATTATTGTCCTCAACGAGTTTAAGTTGGTATTTGATACTCTTCATAAGACCAGCATTTCTTGAGCAGGATTTATGTCCATTTACCATAAGTGTCATAACACATGTCAGTAGGATAACTTGGAATAAACTAAAAACGAGGCTTGATGTTTATTTGTGTATCACATTCGTAACAACTTTGAGCTCATTATTGCAATTTTTGTGTTTAAATTATGTCTTTGTCAACCAAAAGTTGTTTGATAAAATCATTAACTATCAAAGAAATAGTTTTAATCAAACCGAACTGCTTATCATACGTGTTGATTTCTAACAAACTAAAAGTGCATTCTGACGTTTGCTATCTGTTTCAAAATAGTAAGCCTGCCAAAAGTAATACTATATAAATAACGGAACTAAAAATGCAGAAAAAAGGAACTTCCAGGTTCCATGGGTTTTTTTTTAAATTTTAGATATGCCTATAGTTCATTGAAAAAACGGCGGGATATGATTCTTTCTAGATTATTCTTAATCTAATATTGGCACCATTTTCAAAGACTATAAAAAAGATAAAATCGTTTATTTGATTACAAATATGACTAAATGTAATAAAATAATCAAAAGAAAAGTAAGGGACATCTTATTTAAAAAAGTTATAGCATTATGTAGAATATCGGACACAAAGTTTAAAAAAAACAAGAGGAGCAAATATTTTTATGCATGTATATGATATTTTGATAGTTTGGAATCTTCGAAAATTATTGAGAACGAGGAACTAATAAATAAGCGCACTCTACATGTTGAAGTAATATATATCAATCAAAATTTAAACTTATGTTTTCCTACGAAATTCATCTTGCTATAATTTGTCATTAAAAAAACCCAAATATTGAATAACATAAGATTTGTAATATTCTTTGTATATATAATTTACAACATGGCTTGTGCGACTAGTAGAGAAAGACCTGGGCACACTTCCGAGGCACCATTAGATCCCATAATATATCAATGACCGGTCCGCTCGGGAAAGTATTACACATGGATTTGGTAGTTAATAACAAATACAATTCATTTCTAGTATATTTATGTTGAACTTCACATGATGCAGTAAACGCGAAAATAAATGAAATTAACTGAAAACTAATAAAAAATAACGGATTTTGGGAAAAAGGGATAGGGCTTTAAAAATTGTCCTGTCTTATAAAAACTATATAAGCCTTGTACTTATATACACTAGTGTATAAACCAGGCGATGGGAAGGGGACAAGGGATGCATTCCCTTTACATCTGAAACTCATACAATACCGATATTAGATTATAAAATAAAACTTTTTTCTTCAATTTCAAAAGTTTGCTCCCCCACTTTCCAGTCCACCCCTACTCCACTGTGTTATATGAATACATTAAGTATTATGAAATTTGGACAACGAAAAAAATATAAAATAAACTATCATACCTCATTTCGATATGTTGATTCGGTACCTTGACTTGTTCGGATCAATTTCCTTGCAAATGTTTTGACGATATTTGGGCAATATATCAAGTTTGTTTAACACTATTGCCACATATGCTCCTATGTTAACACGCAAACTTATCATTTTGGTAATGTAGAAGTTGAAATCAATCCGAAGAAAAGGAAGTAAAAAAAAGGCCTAAAATTTGCAAATTTATTAAATTCTAGTGCGTGCAAATCTATGAAAATATCCTGCACTGTTGAGATATGTTTTAAAGAGACCAAAGAGAAAAAATGAATAAAGTCTATTAATGATCCGTGTTGAAGGCCGTACTTTGACCTATAATTGTTGACTTTTTTTGACATTGTGACTTGGATAGAGTGTTGTCTCTTCGACACTTAGACTTTAAAGGAGTTGCAATTTTTCAATGATAAAAAAAAATACGTCAAACATCTCTTACAAATTTGGTTTTCGAATTGTTCTATATTCGTACAAAAAAATCACTAGCAATAATTTTGAAGTTAAAACCAATTACTAGTAGTTCTTTTACCTCCATTCGCAAAACAAAAAAACAACAACATTCAAGTCTTTGATCTAGTTGCAACAGACGACAACCCTTCTTTAAACTGTAAATTATCAAATAAGACAAATTGAAAACAGTCTAAGGTTGAAACACAAATGTATATTTAACGGTCCAGGAAATAAGTTTCCCATAAGTATTCAATTCTCATATCTGTTCTTATATATGAAAACCGCTGAATTCTTTTGGATATTTACCTGAGAGATCCTAATTTTAAGCACAATTATAAAGTCTTTCAAAGGTATTTGATAAGATGAAGCAAACATTTTTTTTATGATTTATGAGTACGAGTGATGTACTTTTAAATATTTCTAACAAAAAGCAATGGTTAAGTCTTGGCAGCTCTGCAACTTCAGGAGGTGTTTTGTTCAACAAACCAACACGCTCAATCGAGATTGGTATTTTTTTCCAACAAGCTCGCAGTATCATTGAGTAAAGTTGGAACCTAGAATAACTTTTTACCGACTCACAATAATGTCTTCTGGAAGAGACATCAACGTTTCAGTCTAGAAATAAACTCATCATAGATACCAGGACTAAATTTTATATAAACGCCAGACGCGCGTTTCGTCTACAAAGGATTCATCAGTGACGCTCGAATCCAAAGAAGTTTAAAAAAAAAAAAACAACAACCATATAACAGAGCAATGCATATTCATATGAATTGAAAAATTAAAGAACCTTAGTGAGCACGTTCACATACCCAACGCCCCCATCTGTACACTGGACAAACAAAGTTTCACAGGACATATCTTAGTCCTAAGTGGGTTTATCAAACATGTCATAACTGCTTCCTCTAGACGGGTTTTAGATAACAATGGCTATGTATAATAAATATCATAAAATAAAACCATTGAATCATAAGATTTTTTAATAAATATCTATCTGACAATTGTGTTTTTATTTTATGTATAGCTTTTATAGTTTATAACCACTGAAAGTTGACCAGCTATCACCAAAAATGAACTGTCCGATATGATCATCCTGGACCTTAACGAATACCTTATCGCCCTTTTTAATTTCAAGAACAGCTTTCTGAGTTGATGAGATGTGCTCTGATCCAACACGTCCTCCTGTGTAGTTTCTAGCTATCAGTTTCCCGTTTAGAGCGAGGTAAGTGAAGAAGTATTATCCAAAATGAGTAACAACGGTCCAGGAAAAGTTGTAAACACCATTTGAAGGAGCAGTAAATATCCCAGTGGATTTGTCGTACCCGTTCCCTAAATTTGTCATAACTGTATTGTATACTACAGCTGATTTGCCAGGGATATTTACTAAAGAATCTGAATTTTTAGCCATAAACGCAACTTTGCCAGGTTCTGAAAGAAATTTAGTTGAAACATGATACTTTATTTGCTAGATTAAAACAAATTGGATAAGACACAAGTAAATCATAGCTGAAAAAGATGTGAGTTAAAATTAATTCCTGAATATTGCATAACATAGAATATTCTGTTTATATTTATTCATAACTAGTGCAGCTGCATACATGCATGTATACGTATTATCGTCTATAAATATATATGAATTATTTACCGCTGGACGTTAAAGATCACTAAAAGAGGCTTCAAATACCCTGAGTCGCACACCTGTAATGAATTGCTAATATCTTTCAATAATTTTTTTTTTTTTGCTTTTCAATATATATCAACTAGTGGCTTAAAATGTAATATAAATGTTCTTTGTATCTGCCATATTTTCTTAAAAAATAAGGGGTCAATTTACAATTTCGGTCATAAAATTGATTAGTAGATTGTATTTTGCTGTTTACAGTTCATCTCCATCTATAATAATATGAGATAAATGCCGAAAACTGCAAATTTCATTAAAATCATCAATTCAGGGGCAATAACCAAAAAATCAGATACCCGACTTGGATGAAAATATCAGGGCAGTTAGACCTTGACATAAGGAATACTTTAACTTTTGTCTGATTTGCTCTAAATGCTTTTAAAAGTTTTAAAGATATTAGCTAAAAACTGCAATTTACCTCCTATGTTCTATTTTAAGCCATGGCGGACATGTTTTTTTTAACGAAACAGAAAAAAAGATCACATTTTCTATGGAAATGTGAGCTAATAAATCAATCATGCACGTATATGTCTTGTAAAGACGAGATCCCTTTTAACTTTTGGCCCATTTTTCGTGATTGCACGTGGCAAAACCAGTTGTTAATTAACCCCATCCTTACATGGGACAGTGGTGAAACACCACAACATAAAAACACACTATAACTAGAGGCTCCAAGAAGCCTGTGTCGCTCACATGTTATGTTTATTTACAATTGATGCATGAAATAATGCAAACTGCAAAAACTGCATTTTCCCCTATATTCTATTTTTAGCAATGTCTTCCATGTTGGTTGGCAGACAGGGTCATTATACACATTTTAAAAACTAAATACCCTAATGCTTATTTGTTGCCAAGTTTGGTTAAATTTGCCTCAGTTATATCAAAAGATACAAAAATAATGAAAACATTGTTAAATTTGACTTTAAAGGGGAGTTTCCCCTTATGGGGTCAATTGACCATTTTGGTCATGTTGACTTATTTGTAGATCTTACTTTTCTTAACATTATTGATGTTTACAAATTATCTTTATCTATAATAAAATTGAGAAAGGAAATGGTGAATATGTCAAAGCGACAACCATCCGACCATAGAGCAAACAACAGCCGAAGGCAACCAATGGGTCTTCAATGTAGCGAGAATTCCCGCACCCGTAGGTAGCGAGAATTCCCGCACCCGAATATAAACATATTCAAAATCCAATAACAAAATAAACAGCTGCGCCATAAGCGCATGATACGCCCGACGTCTTGTGTGGAAGTTTTATGCAATAATCATAAAGAGTTTCTGAGGAAGTTTTAAGCAATAACCATTTATTGTTTTTGAGACACGGCGGGACATGTGAAACCCCCCCCCACCCTGTTTTTTTTTTTACAAATATCACTAAAATAAAATTTTGAATCAAACCAAAAAGTATACAGATCTTTAAATTAGTATAACAAAGAAGTGTGTACAGTTTCAAGCAATAATCATAAATTGTTTTTGAGATACGGCACGACATGTAAAAAAACCCTCCCCCTTTTTTACAAAATACTCAATAACTCAAAAATGAAATTATGAATCATCACCAAAAAGTATACAGATCTTTAGATTAATACAACAAAGAAGTGTGTAAAGTTTTAAGCAATAATCATAAATCGTTTTTGAGATACGGCGCGACATGTAAAAAAACCCTCCCCCTTTTTTACAAAATACTCAAAAACTCAAAAATGAAATTATGAATCATCACCAAAAAGTATACAGATATTAAGATTAACAAAACTAAGAAATGTGTAAAGTTTTAAGCAATAATCAGGAAACGTTTTTGAGATACGGTGCGACATGTGAAAAAAACATACCCCTGTTTTAGTTACAAAGTGCCGTAACTCAAAAAGTTTAAATCTTATTTTCACCAAAAAGTATACAGATCATTTGACCATCATACGAAACAACTATATTAAGTTTCATGAAATTTGGATAAGTCGTTCTCAAGTTACGGTGCGACATGTTTACGCCGGACAGACGGACAGACAGACAGACGGACGGACGGACGGACACCGGACATACGGACGGACGGACACCGGACATTTGTATACCATAATACGTCCCGTCAAAATTTTGACGGGCGTATAAAAACTACTAAGTTTCCTTAAAATTACAAATTCCGGGGCAGCAACCCAATGACGGGTTGTCCGATTCGTTTTAAAAATTCAGGACACATATGACCTGATTAACATTTTTACCCCTGTCAGATTTGCTCTAAAAAATTAAATCACAAAAATACTGAACTCCGAGGAAAACTCGAAACGGAGAGTCCCTTATCAAATGGGAAAATCAAATGATAAAACGAAACAAACGAATGGACAACAACTGTCATATATCTGACTTGGTACAGGCATTTTCAAATGTAGAAAATGGTTGATTGAACCTGGTTCTATAGCGATAAACCTCTCACGTGTACGACTGTCGTATCAATTTCCATTATATTGACATTGATGCATGTCAAAATGTCACAATTGGGGTACACAAAAAAAACACGGACCCCACCAAAAACTATGGATGATTTCAGGTGCTACGGAAGGGGAAGCAGATCCGGCTCCAAATGTGGCACCCGTCATGTTGCTTATGTTGTTACAAAATCGGTAAATAGTCTAATTCGGTTGGTCACATTCGTGAAAACAATTGGGGATGATTGTAGTTACGACATGGGGAACATATCCGATATCATCTGTATAACGAATATTCCATAACGTTCAACCAACTCGTGATGGCGTCCGTAATATTTACGAAGTGATGATTACAACTTCACTAAATGCTTTGGGTTTTTAGATATAAGCTAAAATCTACATTTTACCCCTATGTTCTAGGGCTCCCATCTTGGTTGGCTAGGTCATCGGACACAGTTTTTAATCCAGATACCCCAATAATGATTGTAGCCAAGTTTTATAAAATTTGGCCCAGTAGTTTCAGAGGAGACGATTTTTGCAAAAGTTAACGACGAAGACGGACGACGACGGACGCCAAGTGATGAGAAAAACTCACTTGGCCTGGAGAAAAACATCAGATCGTTAGAAAAACATCAAGCTAAAACACAAACAGGACGTGGCACGGTGGCAGGATATATATCAATTCTCCATCCCTTACAACAAAAAAGACAATAAGTACAGATCTGAGAGTTCTGTTTCGTTAAGATTCAGTCTCTTATGGCGAATTATCTCATTGGCAATCAAACCCATCTTCTTCTTTTTCTTATATATGTATAGTGTAAAAATATTATACCTGAAACTCTTCCTGTGCAATCACATTTTCCATTATTATCTTCAACGAGTTTAAGTTGGTATTGGATACTCTTCATGAGACCAGCATTTATGGAGCAGGATTTATGCCCCGTTACCATAGGTGAAAGAACACATGTCAGTAGGATAACTTTGAATAGACTGAAAATGAGGCTTTGTGTTAATGTGTGTTACATCTATTAAAATTTTGCTCCTATTCTTGTACTAAAATTGTGTCTTTGTCAATCAAAAGTGTTTTATCTTTATAAAATTTTGACAGTAAAATTATGAACTGCCAAATGACATAGTTTTGAATATACATTGTATATATATACAGAATCGGTTATCATGTGTTGAAAGTAAAGGACATTTGCTACTCTGTTTCAAAATAACAAACCTTTCAAAAGAATGATATATACTGAAAAGTATATAAATAAAGGAACTAATTATGCAGAAAAAAATAAGGGTCTGTGTCCTTTTTTTTAAGCCGTTGAAAATATGGCGGGAAATTATTTCCTATAGATTTTTCATAAATTTAACCTTGACACATTTTTCTTTCAAAAACTATTAAAAACAAGAACCATCTTTAAAAAAGATATCCGACGTATTTAAATTTGAGTATATGTTTAAAACTATCATTTCGATAACCTTCAGAAGCACAAAGATACCATTTAAATAACGTTTTCTCTGTTTGTGTTCATTATTCTCGGTCCTCGTATATTTCTGTTTCAAATTACATTCACCAAAACCCCGCGGAAATCTCACATGCGTATGTGCGTTCTAAAAGTCATGTACGTTCGTACAACAAAGTTTACATTCAAAATTATTACATAATTTTCCCGAATAAACAGCTGTCACGGATGCAAAGAGCTATTGGAGAAACAATTATTTTAATAAAAATATAAATCTTTGTAAGATCTAGTCAAATATTTATAGTTTTTCACTTGCTTTCCATCACGATATAATTAACGAGACGTTTTTTCAAACACAACCAAATCACCCACCATGACAGCATTTTGTCCAATCACAGAAAGGATTTTCGAGCATGCGTATTCTGTTGCCATAGTTAAGGTAGCACTCCACAGTTAGAAAATAAAATTAAAAATGAGCCACAAAATGTTTTATCATCTCCTTTTCCTGGATTTCTAATACATTAACCCAACTGTTTGTGTTGTACATGTGCATATGTATGTAATCAGTATATTCCATAGATTTGATTTTCAAAGTTAAAAGAGTGAAAATTAATTCCTTATATGTGTATCCATGGCAACATTCTGCATTTATTTACCATAAAATATTGCAAAAAGGGGGGTTGACATGTCACATATCCCCCAAAAATTTGGATCAAACTAGAATTTCAATGCCTTTGAGTTATACCTGTTTAGAAACTGTTTTCATAAATCTTCCTAATGATCAAATAAAAAATGGGTGTCTTCCGCATCATTTTTTCGTAAAATCCAAGCGATAAAAAGTTGGAAAAAAACATTACAATAATTGCCGGACCAATGTATGGTAGGGACATGCAAATACGGACTGTCATGCAGAAAACAGCCTATATTACATACTTTACATAACCTTGATGTTCATATAAACCCAATACAAAGGCTATTTTAATACTCAGCTATCCAAAAATGATTTTTATTGCACACTAGCTCTCATATTTGAAAAATCCACAGGGGCCAAAATGCGAAACTACACATCTAACTGTGGAGTGCTACCTAAGCGTCCTTAAATTCAAAGGGCACAAACCCGGCGAAACTATACCGACTACGTCGGAAAAAAGATTTCAGCAATAATGGCTTTATAAAGTATTCTAATTCTTTTATCAATTAAAACTTCAAATATAAAAGAGAAATACCGTGATACAAAAAAAAAAAAAACAAATCAAAACAACTCAGATTATTTTAAGAATGTCTGTCCTTTTTTTTTCTGTCTATGAAGAAATATCATTAAAAAAAAATGTGGTGCACACTGAATAACGCGCGTAGCAGATTATTTTAAAGTGTACAACACATTTATTAGTGTTATTTCGAATAGACAGAAAACATATTAGTCATTTCTTATAGTTTAATTCTGAATTCCATTTTAAACCGGAATAAACCATAAAAAAAGTTGATGACGTCACGCTCACATGACAAAATTATGTCTATGAGCTGATAAACAAAACAACGTCAGCCAATCAGAAGACGCGTTACATCCAAAATTAAATTAATATTATCTTGACAGTTTAGGATATTTTCATAAATTCGCATATACAACAATCTAACGAGGTTTCTGTTTTTAAGCCTTTTTAACTTTCTTTTTTTTTCGGATTGATTTCAACTTATATTACCAAAATGATAAGTTTGCGTGTTAACAATTATAGGTCAAAGTACGGCATTCATCTAGGTAATTTGATAAACTTAATTTATATTTTCTTTTTGGTCTCTAAATTAAAGTTTATCAAATTACCTAGATGAATGCCGTACTTTGACCTATAATTGTTCACTTTTTACGCAAAGTGACTTGAATGGAGAGTTGTCGAATTGACACTCATACCTCATTTAAAAAATATATTAAGGTCATAATTAATTCGATAAATAAAAAAATAAATAAAAACAAATTGCGCTGTTCAGCGATATGCGGTTTGCGATCGGTAATGAAATTTAGATTTACCGTTTAATTAATATTCGTTCATGCATTTTGTTGAGTTATTTCAATGTTATGTTGCATATTTAAGTTGTTTTGCTGTTTGTTCTTATGTTCTGTTGTATATTTTAAGTGTTCTGTGGTATATTTTTAGTGTTTTGTGGTATTCTGTGGTGTTTAACTGGATACGATATTTCATAGCTCTTTCACAAATTCAGAAAAATGACTAAAAAGAAAAAAAAATCCCATATTCTATACTTAAGAGGATTTATGATAATGAAGGGAAACTCTGGGACATGAACAATGGGGGCTCAAGCACCTTAATTATGTCGTATTCTTCAATAATATTAATTGTTCCAATCAATGATTGTTTATTACATTAACCAAATTTCAAATGAAGTAAACGTTAATCATAAGCGTTGAGTTTTCAACAATGAGAACTGAATCCAACACCGTACAGTCGGCAATACAATAACCTGACATGAAAAATATGAGGGTTGCACTAATGACAGGATGATTGCCCGGATAGTGACAGGACGGTTGACCGGACGACATATAAATAGTCATAACTTTTTTGTTATCCGATAGATTTGTTTAATATTTGTAAACCTGAAAGATATTAAACTATATTTTATGAATATAAAAAAAAAGAGAAAAAATAATTATTTTTGAGCAAAAAAAGTTGACCGGACGGTATTCACACTCGCCAATATACGCTAAATATATATTCAACTGGTTGACGACAAGTGTTAATATGTCTTTTGTTTTACAATATTTGTCCATGAAACTCAGGAATCTGTGAGATTTATAAATATATTATACGAAAATATAAACTTGATTGCAAAAAAAACGTGTTTTTCTCAAAAAAAAGTTGACCGGACGGTATTCACCCTCGCCGATATACGCTATATATATATTGAAATGGTCGACGACAAGTGTTGATATCTCTTTTGTTTTACAATATTTTATCATGAAATTCAGGAAATTTGTTTTACAATATTTTATCATGAAATTCAGGAATCTGTGAGAATAATAAATATTGGATACGACAATATAAACTTTATAGTGAAAAAAAAAGTTTGTCTCCAAAAAAAGTTGACCGGACGGTGTTCACATTCGCCGATGTACGCGTTAATTATATTGAACTGATACAAATAAGTGTCAATATCTTATTTGTTTTAAAATATTTTTACACGAAACTAAGAAATCTACGAGATCAATAAATACTTGATATGAAAATATAAACTTTATAGTAAATAAAAATGTTTTTCTTCAAGAAAAGATGACCGGAAGGAACAAACATTCGCCGTTATATGCCTTAATATAAGTTGGTAGACCCAAGTGTTTATATCTCTTTTATTTTATCAAATTTATGAAATCTGAGAGATCAATAAGTACTTGATATGAAAATATAAACTTTATATCAAATATGTTAAATGTTGTTCTTAAAAAAAAAAAAGTTGATCTGAGGGAATTAACATTCGCCGATATTATTATTTAAATATATTGAACTGATCAACACAAGTTTTAATATCTCTTCATTTTTATAATATATCTGTCCATGAAATGAAATAATTTGTGAGATTAAATAAATATTTTAAAAGAAAAATAAACTTTAAAGTAACAAGAATGTGTCCACAGTACACGGATGCCCCACTCACACTATCATTTTCTATGTTTAAAGGACTGTGAAATTGGAATAAATTCTCTAATTTGGCATTAAAATTAGAATGATCTTATCAAAGGGAACATGTATACTAAGTTTCAAGTTGATTGGACTTCTACTTTATCAAAAACTACCTTGACCAAAAACTTTAACCTGAAATTTGCACTATCATTTTCTATGTTCAGTGAACCGTAAAATTGGGGTCAAAACTCTAATTTGGCATTTAAATTAGAAAGATCATATCATAGGGCACATGTATACTAAGTTTCAAGTTGATTGGACTTCAACTTCATCAAAAACTACCTTGACCAAAAACTTTAACCTGAAGCCAAAAACTTTAACCTGAAATTTGCACTATCATTTTCTATGTTCAGTGAACCGTAAAATTGGGGTCAAAACTCTAATTTGGCATTTAAATTAGAAAGATCATATCATAGGGCACATGTATACTAAGTTTCAAGTTGATTGGACTTCAACTTCATCAAAAACTACCTTGACCAAAAACTTTAACCTGAAATTTGCACTATCATTTTCTATGTTCAGTGAACCGTAAAATTGGGGTCAAAACTCTAATTTGGCATTTAAATTAGAAAGATCATATCATAGGGCACATGTATACTAAGTTTCAAGTTGATTGGACTTCAACTTCATCAAAAACTACCTTGACCAAAAACTTTAACCTGAAGCCAAAACTTTAACCTGAAATTTGCACTATCATTTTCTATGTTCAGTGAACCGTAAAATTGGGGTCAAAACTCTAATTTGGCATTTAAATTAGAAAGATCATATCATAGGGCACATGTATACTAAGTTTCAAGTTGATTGGACTTCAACTTCATCAAAAACTACCTTGACCAAAAACTTTAACCTGAAATTTGCACTATCATTTTCTATCAGTGAACCGTAAAATTGGGGTCAAAACTCTAATTTGGCATTTAAATTAGAAAGATCATATCATACAGAACATATATACTAAGTTTCAAGTTGATTAGACTCCAACTTCATCAAAAACTACCTCGACCAAAAACTTTAACCTGAAGCGGGACAGACGGACGAACGGACGAACGAACAGACGGACGAACGGACGAACGAACAGACGGACGAACGGACGCACAGACCAGAAAACATAATGCCCATAAATGGGGCATAAAAACAATGAGCCCAAAATGTTTATGTGAGCGAGTTCACCAATGCATATTAGAAGTAATGATATTTAATCAAATTAATCTAATTTTGACACTTGTTGTAATCACCAATCAAGCCAAATAACATGTCATTAAAGTTTTCACACCTGAGACATCAAATACATTTAATTGAATTACCTTATAATCAGTTGGTAATTAGTATCCAAATCTAATATGACGTGCTTCTTTAGCTTTGTAAACAACACTGTGATAAAATTATCGATAACATATACTTAGCGCAGACTCAGAGATATACATAATAATGGCTGTTACAATATACTTCCCACGTAAATCTACATGTATTGGAACCTATTTGCAGACCCTTTGCCGATTTTATTGTTTTAAAAAGTGCAATTAAAAAAAGACAAAATAACTTTTATTCTTATTCGTATGCATAATAAAAAGAAGTAATGCACAAAAGCTCGGAGAAATCAACAAAATAAAAATAAAATAAAATTCCGCGAAACTCTATTAATCTTTTTCACGCATTTAAGTCATTTCAAAACATGACGTCATAGAAATGAAACCGCTAAAGTTGAAAGTTTTCTGTTTCGTGAACCATCGGAATTCGTATGATATTGTATTAAAACTGATTTTTGAGGTAGGTTTTGTTTTATTTTCTATTCTATTGCATTATTCGCATATTTACTAATTTCAGCAAGTCAACATGGCGGCTCCTTAGTTACAAAATGTCAACTTTGGATTTGACAAAAACATGTAAATTAAAAATGGCAAATGTTGGGTTTGAGAATTTAAAGAATCAAAAAGTTTTTTTCTAGCAGTTCTTCACGAAATAACCTATGCAAGCTACATATCTATAAAGATATTTGAGCTTTATCTAACAGGGAGTAAAAAAGAACAGCCACACACACAGCATACCCACCCTCGCTTCAGTTTTTTAATGACCGTATTTGTCCTATTAGAATCGAAATAATTCATGGAAGCCATAGATTGTTGGAAATTTACACATGGCCTGGGCCGTGATATTCGTTAATTTTATCCCTCGCTAACGCTCAGGATAAAATTCGAATATCACGGCCCAGGCCATGTGTAAATTAATTTTATCCCTCGCTAACGCTCAGGATAAAATTCGAATATCACGGCCCAGGCCATGTGTAAATTTCCAACAATCTATGGCTTCCATGAATTATTTCTTAATTAAAGAAGACATTTTATGAAGTTCAGGATTTCAGATTAACATTTAACTCACCTAATAATAACTATACAATTGTTCAGTCATTTTCTTTTTTACAGAAAAAAATACAACAGGATTTAAATAATATTTATAAATGGTGTAACACTTGGGGATTCAATTTATCCACCAATAAAACAGTGTGTATTATATTTATGAAATTGGTAAATACAGTTATTCTTAATCTTCATACAATTTAAGGGCATTTCCAAATAGTCCTAAATATAATGCTTTATGCATCTGAAAAGGGTTGAAAATAACACTGAAAAATCGTTTTTCCTCTAGCATAGTTTGTACATGCAGTATAGGTGTATTTTAAAGGCACAACAGTGAAGCCGCCGTATAATATATAAAAATATTAATTTTCGCGAACCATTTAGGTCACGGAAATTCCAAAATATGGCATCAGTAAGGAGAGTTGTACAAATAATGTGAATACACAGAACCCCCATCCAATTCATCTTTACTAAAAGTATTCATCATTTTCTATTTTATATGTACTAACAATATTCCATTTTTCTATAATCTGGATTAAAATGCATATCAGTAGTCGAAGTAAACTCAAGGTTATTATATAAAATTATTTGTCTCTTTTCGTCTGTAGTACATGTACATGTGTTTGAGGTCCGGTTTAATTTGTACGCATGAAATCTCTAGTCTAAAATAAAGCTAGTGATAGAACCTTAACCAGATAAGCAACTGTCTAGGGCCAAGTAAGGAAGGTGAAAAAAAACCAGTATTGGTACTATTACGCAGAACCATAAACAGATGCATAGACAGACCCAGGGGGTGGCAGTGGCGGATCCAGAACTTTTCATAAGGTGGGGCCCGCTCCAGTCATGCTTCAGTGATTCCCTATATAATCAACAAAATTTTTCCAACGAAAAGAGGGGGAGGGGTCTGCCCCCTAGATCCTCCTATTGGTGGGAAAAATTTAGTTAATTATATAGGAAATCATCAAAGCTTGACAGGAGTGGGCAGCCCTTTGGAAAGTCAGAGGCCACCCCTTTATGAAAAGTGCTGAATTGCCACTGAGATTTGCAGGTTTTCTTTGTAAAGATACCTTAAAATATCAACAACTCTGACTGAGTACACAATTTGATTCATTTTAGCTCATTAGCTGGGCTCACTCGATAAAAATATTCATTGCGGCTCACTAGCAAATATCTTACGATACTCATGTGTAGAAAAACTGATAATCTATACATGTGTGTGAGGAGTAGTTAGCTTAAACAGAGACATATAATATTATATGTCTCTGGCTTAAATATAGCTAAATTTGGAAAATTTGAAAATGACTTGGGGAATGAAGATGTAGTAAAGACCGAATATCAGTTTTGGTCTTATATACATGTATGTGTACAAATATATCACTGTTTCAGTGGCAATGGTAAATAGACACTGAAAAGTCTTGGATAACATTTTATAGTTTTAAATGTTTCTTCATCAGTTGACTTAAATTAGGTGGAGCCAGGAGGTGTGTTCTTATTTCCAACAGAGGAGCGCTCAACCTATATCAATTTGTGCATGAAGCAAATTGATAGTTGCTAGATACTGAATGATTATACCACAAGAAAGTTTTAACCTGTGCATACTTAAAATACGATAAAAAAAACATGTCTTTTTCAGGACTTCTGATCCAACCATGTAGTATGGCATTTTATTGAGATATGGTTTTGGTCAATGGATGTTCATGAAGAACCTGCAGTACAAAGTATATCACTGGATTTAACTCTTTGTCTAAGTGTATTATTAAAGTACTTTGCTTTGAGCTCAGTTCATTGTTATGCAATTCATTCTTTGTGAAATAAAGATTTGACAGACAACTCTCATGTACAAGGATTTGTCAAAGTAGTATCACCTCTTTCTTCAATGTAAGTAATAGGGAGATAAAAAGCATATATCGATTTGAACCAAACATTATATGTCCTTTGACCAAATTTTATAAATAGAACAAATTTATCCGACAATGCTACTCCCACTACTAGCAATATGATGCTAGGCATAGGCGGATTTAGGGGGGGGCCCAGGGGGCCCGGGCCCCCCCTTTTTGGGAAAAAATTTGGTTGCTTATATAGGGAATCACTGAAGCGTGACTGGAGCGGGCCCCCTCTTAGGTCAGTCAGTGGGCCCCCACTTATGAAAATTTCTGGATCCGCCACTGCTAGGTTGTTTTAATACATCTGTACTGCCTACTGATGACTTGGTCCTGAGTGTAAATGGTCATTCGATTATGTTTTAAAAAAAATATAAGGCCTATCTGGCCTAATTGATTTCTAAAACTATGTTTCATTGTACATGTTCAACATTTTTCATTCAATTGTTTATTTCTAATAAATTTGTGTGAATTAACATTGTAACAGTAAATGTTAATTACTACACATTCATACCACAACAAATACTGTATTTGTGGTACATGTATCACTTATATTTGTATCTATATAACAAACAAAAATGAAAAGAGAATAATTTTGCAATACCTTTTGAATACTATAACTTTTTAGATATTTAGACATATTAAGACGAATTAAGTAGATGTTGATAATATCCACTTGACATGCTTGAAATTCTTTTAGATTACTTTTGGAGCAGTTTTGAGTCTTTGAAGCATGCTCATATTTAATAGAAAAAAGAATATTCCTGATATCAAATTTAAATTTGGAAACAATATATTGCAAATAGTTAAAGAAGTTAAATTTTTAGGGATTATATTTGATTGCAAATTAACTTGGAATAAACACATTCAGTACATACATACTAGATGCACCAAAGTGTTGAACTGTATGAGGGTAATATCTGGGACCAAATGGGGTGCTAACAGTCACACACTACGAAATATATATGTAGCGTTAATAAGATCCAAAATAGATTATGGATGTCAAATTTATAATACCGCATCATACTCGACAAAAAAGATCCTAGATAGTTTACAAACGCAGGCCTTGCGTACTTGTACAGGTGTCATTAAAGGGGCCTCACTTGCAAGTTTACAGGCCGAAATGGGTGACTCTCCCTACGAGGACAGAAGAAAATCTTTAATTACAAAAGCATATTAAATATTATGAGTTATGATGATCTCCATCCAGCTAAAATTAGTTTACAAAACGATTTTGACTATCAATACTATCAAAACCGTATTAAAACGAAGCAAAAACCATTCTATTGCATGCACAAGATGTTATACAAACATTTAATATTGATACAAAAGTTATATATAAACAGAGTGAATGCCCACAGCCCCCGTGGCACTTACTTAAACCCAATGTTAGCACCCAGTTACACAATATTATAACAAAAAAGGACCTCCCACATCTTATCAAAAGCGAGGGCGATGTCCTCATTGATACTAATTATAAAAATTATATAAAAATATATACTGACGGATCCAAAGAACCAGACAGTGGAAAAAGTAGCTGTGCTTATGTAATACCAGAATTCAAAATAAAAAAAGGGTATAGACTGCATAACAATTTATCAGTATTTACATGCGAACTTATGGCAATATTCCTTGCACTCAGTTGGATACAAGATGTCCTACCACTAAATGTTGTAATATTCGTTGATTCATTATCAGCTTTACAGGCAATACAGGGACCTCTATCAAAGGTCAATAACTTAATTATTTATGATATATACTATAGTATAACAACGCTACTAAAAGCAGGTATAAATGTCGTGCTCGAATGGATTCCTAGCCACGTAGGTATCTGGGGAAATGAGTTAGCTGATATGCAAGCAAAACATGCTTTGAATTATGAAATTATATACGCAAATACCCCACTATATAAAGAAGATATTAAAACTTTATGTACAAATATACTTAAAACTATGTGGCAAACTAGCTGGGATTCCAACAAAAAGGGTAGACACTTGTATGAAATAAAGGAAAAAATATCATTTAAGGTGTCCTTACCAAAAATGATAAGGCGCAAAGAAACTATTATGTACAGACTTAGAACTGGATATGCTAAACTAAATAAACATCTATTCAAAATAGGAGTTAAAAATTCTGAAATGTGCGAAAATTGCGGTAGAGCACCAGAAACAGCAAAACACTTTCTGCTAGAGTGCACTACATATAGCGATAACAGAAATGTTATGTTCCAAGAGTTAATAGCACAGGGAGTTACAAATTTTTCGATGCAAAGTCTGCTTAGTGAAAAAGCACAATCAGTCCTACCCATTATTAATTTTATTCATGCCACAAAAGGGGACATATAAACATATGACATTTGTATAAAACAATGCGTAAATTGCAATTAAACTCTGAAAAGAAAGAAAGAAAAAAAATATATATAGCGTATATCGGCGAGGGTGAATACCGTCCGGTCAACTTTTTTTGCAGATTTGTTTTCTTTTTTACTTTAAAGTTTATATTTTCGTGTAATATATTATTCAATCTCACAGGTTCCTGAGTTTCATGGACAAATATTGTAAAACAAAAGAGATATTAACACTTGTCGTCGACCATTTCAATATATATATAGCGTATATCGGCGAGGGTGAATACCGTCCGGTCAACTTTTTTTTTGAGAAAAACACGTTTTTTTTGCAATCAAGTTTATATTTTCGTATAATATATTTATAAATCTCACAGATTACTGAGTTTCATGGACAAATATTGTAAAACAAAAGACATATTAACACTTGTCGTCAACCAGTTGAATATATATTTAGCGTATATTGGCGAGTGTGAATACCGTCCGGTCAACTTTTTTTGCTCAAAAATAATTATTTTTCCTCTTTTTTTTTATATTCATAAAATATAGTTTAATATCTTTCAGGTTTACAAATATTAAACAAATCTATCGGATAACAAAAAAGTTATGACTATTTATATGTCGTCCGGTCAACCGTCCTGTCACTATCCGGGCAATCGTCCTGTCATTAGTGGTTTCCAAAATATGAATCAATTCAATTGAGAAAACGAATAGTCTCGATCATCCAGCCGCTTTATTTTTCAAAGTAGAGCGTCTGGATGAGAAGTGATGTAAAAATGGTAATTTATAACATTCGGAATAGTATCGGCTTTGTTAACTTGTTGTAAGAGATAATGTCCAAGACGAATAACCAAGAAGTTGGTTATTGACTTCGGAAGAAATGACATGACGATAATATTATTGCAAAGCCCGAGTGTACCGATTGTTGTTGAATGCTATTTATATATTTTTGTGACGACATACAATTCATGGAAAACACCATACAGCATGGCTTTCATGGGCATGGACGCGAAGAAAAACCAGCACATCCAACCTTGGTAAGATGTTATAACAACACACACTGTAACATAAATTGCAATGCAACCTGATACACCGAGTAGTTATATTCTTTCATGCATTTCCGTGCAACGAAAACGAGTTTATAATTATACAATAAATGTTAATTGTTATGTTGACTGGGACCACTCGAACGGTCATGTACGTAGTTATAAATACATTTTGGGTGGATGTGTAGTATCGTCACTTTATAAATACTTGATGGAAAACTGCTATGAAATATCACCTTCATCCAAGATAAGTTCGTTGTATCTATCTAAATAAGGGGATTTGCATTTCGATATGTGTAAAAAAAGGGGGGGGGGGAGTAGAGATACACAATGATGTACACATTCAGAGAAAAACAAAGTGTATCAAGAAGATGCCATTTTTTACATAATGAAATTATACATTCGATTTTCTGCAAAACGAAAGACAGTTAAACAATATATTCAGCATTAATGAACAGAGGTGTCAATGAGGCAGCAACCAGTGAACCCAATGACATAAATTACGAAAAGTAGACATAATTATGATTAAGAGTTTATCATGTAGACTAAAACAAAAATTGAAGATAAAATTGCCAAAAGCTCAACATTACACAAATAAGGAGATGCGGTATGAATACCAATGAGAACTATCCACCCAAGTTCAAATGAATTGAATGTGAGTAATTATAAGCAACTGTATGGCCTTCAACAATGAGAAAAATCCATGCATGGTTTGGATAAAGAATACAAACAGGGAATGTGTCAAAGAGACACTGGGCAACCAAAATAAAGAGCAGTAAACAGCCCAATGTCACCAATGGGTCAGGTCTTCAACGCAGCGAAATAATCTTGCACCCTGAAGCCGGATTCAGCTTGCCACAGGACAATAATTTATACAATATATTTCTATGGTGATTTTTTAAACAATTTGTTTTTAATATATATATGCTATGGCTAAAAATTGATATGATTTTAATATTTACTTTCTTTTGTAGACAAACCAATGATGATTTATGGACACAGATATTATTTGTAAAATGTGAAGAATTAAAAAAAAATGTAATACTCAGGATTATCATTGTATCATAAACATAAACAAGATTCAAACTGAAAGAATTTTTTTTAATTACTGAAGCATCAATCAGTATAAATAGATCACAGTACCAACAATGTTGGGTATACATTATTTTGACAGCCGCCACAAAGCGAAAAAAATACACAGACGTATATTGATTAAATGGAACAAATATCAAGAAACTCATTGTTGTCAGATATGTTAGAGAAATAAGATTTGTATTAACAAATTAAAAATCATATGAACAATTAAACAGTTAGTGTTTACGGTTGAATTGTATCTAATTTTCAAGTCGGGCCCTTTAATAGTTGACTATATGGTAGGGAGTTTTCTTAATATTGAAGGCCATGCAGTGATCACATTTGCGTATATCCATGTTATTTGAACTCTGCTGGGTTGTTGCCTCGCGAGCAATCATACCAATTTCCTTATTTTTATATAAAAGATTCACAGCAGAAGCTATTGTTCTTGTGAAGCTGTCCTTTATTGCATGCTCATACATGATGGAAATTATAAGAGTTTGAGAAGTAGAATACACTTTTGATCATAAGTTATTATCTTTTTTTACAAGTTACTATGCAGTATGGGATAAATCCCATTCCATCTTTTCCATGTACATGATTCAAACATGCATTCAAAGAGTATTGGGTTTCATGACTAACTGGTTAAATTCTGTATTTCTCCATGGATACGGGCTACATAGGCAAAGTGGTTTTGTGTGAAGGTTGGTTCCTAAATATTTTCTTCCCAAAAGGATTAGGCAATTATTGGTGTAACAGCTAAGAAACATTCAGACTATTCTGTCGTTTGCAGTTTTAAGATCAGTTAATTTTGTAAATGGAAATTGAGTTGGCTCATTGTGTGATCTCTCTGATATGCCAGTTATACTTGTTAAGGAAGTTTTTCTACATATGCAATCTTAGTATTTGTATGAGATGTTTTTCTTTACATAGACGTAGCTTGATGTGTGCTTTTTTGTAAGGTAAGTGCGTCAGATATATATATAAAAAAGGAACTGAGAATAATGAGACAAAGCAAGGAAAAATGGATAAAAAAAATAAAGAATAGAGACTAACGGTGAAGCACTATACTGATGGTTGATTGCTTAATGTCCAGTGACAAATATTTCATGCATGTTTAGGACGATTTGATACAATACAAAGAATAGAGAATAGAAGCTGGAGAATGGTGGTATTTTATAGTATGAAGATGAGAGAAACAATGGACGGGTGTACACTAATATAAGAATAGTTTGATCTTGGGTTGCTTTTTTTATCGTCTTGTGGTAAATAATGATAATGTTCAGGACGAAAAGAAATTAACAATAATTATAAAATGGAGGTTCTTATTTATAGTCCGTTCGGAATACAGGTTGGAGAAATTATGACTCACTAAAAAATAAGGGTATATTGTATTGAAGCAGAAATATAGATTTAGGTATAACGGTCCACCTAGGGACTCATTTTTAAACGTGCAGAGAGCTTGGTATTCTCTATACACGAACAGTGGCGGATCCAGAACTTGTCATTAGGGAGGGGAACTACACTTACTCATGCTGTGTTTCCCGATATAATCAACCACATTTTTCCTACGAAAAAAATGGGGGGGGGGGGGGGTCCGCCTATGACGAGTGCTATAACATTTACACAGGGCCGTAACTAGGTCTCAGAATAAAACGAGGCAGGCGTTTAGGTGCCGCCGTCTGCGGTACCCAGGTAATGGGGAAACCAGGGGTGAAAAAACCGGCCGAAAACTAGAAAAGTACAGTGATCAATAAAAAATTAGATAAAAACATGACTAGAAAAAAAGAGTAAAACTTTATATATAAAGTAATTTTAATCAACGAAAAAAATATCCGAAATCTGAATATAAAGTACGGCCAATTAAAGCTTAATTTTGACTCTAGATCTTTATTACATGTTTATAAATCATTCAGTTTCAGACAAGAACTTTGAGAACATGAATACGTGTGAAATGTTTTTTTCTTTTCCCCCAGTAGTTCTATTTTATTTGACTTCACGTTTGCATTAAAATTTCCCATCAGCAATTAAGTTGGCCAACATAGATCAACATAGAGTAAGCTACAAGAATGTCATATATACATGTACATTTACTACTACACTGTTTACTATTGTTTAAAGAAAAAAGATATTGGGGATAGCGGAAGTGCTATTTATATATATGTTCTATATTTAATTATTTGTTACGCCCCCTATAAATATTTGACCAGTCTGGTTAATCACCCCAGACGCTATATTTAAATATGCGTCTGGGTAATCGAGACTAGAAAACGAACGGACTAATTTATTGTATCCCCCCTTTTTTCTGTAGTCTTGGCACACTATTCTCTTTATTTCATCAGTCTCTTTTCTCTTTTTTTTGTCTAGTTTTCTGCAGCAGTCTTGTTTCATTATTAGTCTAATCTTTATATTTAAGAAGCCTATTAGTCACGACTTTTTCGACTATTTTTCTCTTATCTTGGCTCATTATTCTCTATCATGTAAACCTCACATTCATTCACCTAGTTAATAGAAACTTCAACATATCAAGGGCAATTTAGGTTATGTTATATGCTTTCTAAAATGCATTCTTAAACCAATGTACAGTCGTCATTAACCAAGAAAATTAATATTTAACTTTGGTTATGATTCTAAAACATGTCATCTACTAATCACTTTAATCTATAGGGTGAATAATTGTGGTAAAAAAAACAGTCACATGTCAAACCTGCCCGTCATGAACTAAAAAAAAAAAAAAAAAAAAAAAAAAAAAAAAAAAAAAAAAATTGTTTAAAGATAATGTATCGTGACTGGAAACAGATGTAAATATAAAGTAACAAAATTTTACTGGATGAACTCCAGGTTCTCCTGATAGAGGAGGGATCTACAGAAGGTAACAGGTAACAGGTATGTCATGCAGTGGTTGTATTTGTACAAATCTTAAATGTTTTTGCCATTGTTCTGATATGGCAGATCTTTGAAAGCTTTGATTACATTCATTCATATACCTTTTTCTTAGATTCCTTGTGTCTACTCATAAAAGCAATTTTTGGATTTTGAGTATTTAAGTTGCTGTCCAAGGCTCAGTGAGGAATACCCCCAATATTTTTTTGTTATTAATATCTACATGCCTTTTCATGGATATTTTTATGTTCTGTGATGATAGGTATCTGTCCCATTGATTTGACTCCCCGAATCCCCTTTCATTGTCTGTTAATGCAGACGAATCATATCATTCCATGAACGCCTATCATGTAAAAGAGAGAGGCAAAAGATACCAAAAGTGAAATTGTATTTTTATTGAGTAAAAACGAGTAATATCTTAAATTAATATTCTTTGATATTGTCAAAAGTAGTATAACACCACAAAAAAGTAGCATAACACCATGATAAAAAATCTTTTTATCAGGATATATCAGTTTGTTTTTGGAATATTATAAAGGTTCTTGTATTTCTCAGAAATCGTGGTACCGCCAAAAGGACATTCAAACTCATAAGTTGAAAATAAACTGACAACAACATGGCTAAAAATGAAAAAGACCAACAGACAAACAACAGTACAGTCAAGTGTAAAGTGCCCTCTTAATCATGTTTTAACTTTTGTGTAGTCATGTATGGCAGAACTGAAGGAGCATGACATGACCTAGGGAGAAGCCGAAACAAAGGCTATTTTGCCTATTTTCATCTTTTTTTCATTTTGTTTGCACAAAGTTATATAAAAAAGAAGATGTGGTATGATTGCCAACGAGACAACTGTCCACAAGGGACCAAAATGACACAGACATTAACAATTATAGGTCACTGTACGGCCTTCAACAATGAGCAAAGCCCATACCACATAGTTATGTATGTTTTCCCTTTATTCTCTATACTGTAAACCCAACCCTAACCCTCATGGTTTGTTTTAATCATCCCCCATCCCAATCAAGGTACTCTAGGTTTTATCAGTCAAGAATTAATTGATTCTGATTACCCACTTTTTCTTTTATTCAGCTTGAAATTTTCACGAATAGTTTCATCACTACTAAATCATTGAGTCTCTAGTGGATAGTTGCCTCATTGTCAATCATATCACACATGTTTATTTTTATAAAACATAAAACCTACCACTTTCTTACTGTGCAAAAAAGTATATGCTTAAACTAAAGCCTTAATGAGAATAAATAATCCAATAATTTTCATCTTTTATTATGCATCAAACTGAAAAATCACAAATAAACAAATAACTTTAGTAGTGACAAATAACAAATATGTATATATTATTCAACAATATGTATAAATATATATATATATAAAAAATAGAACAAAAACTTTTAAATTACAAACACATATAGTCTTAGGACGGATTGAAGTAAATTTGACTTGACAGATAGTGCAATAATACACAAAGTAAGGCTTATTTTGTGTGGAATAAAATAGAAAACAAGACATATTTATTCAAAAATATAAACTTTTTTTCAATATTCAATTTATTTCACTAATACTGGTATTATAAATGTTGCATAAAAGTGAACTTTTTATTTCAAAAATATTATTTCACTAATACTGGTATTTTATGTACGTAGCATAAATGTTATATAAATCAAGCAAGTCTATAGTGCTCAAAAACCAAATATTCTCAATCACATAATCTTCTCTGACATACATAAACAAGTTCTATAAATAACCCTAATACTTCTTGGACGGATTCAAGTTTATTTATTCTCACAAAAATATATCTCTTTTATAGTCATTATATAATTCTTTTAACAATGCTATTCACTTAGCTTTGTATGTAATATAAATATAATACTTTATCAATTTAATGCTATTTCAAACATAAATAAAATAAGAAATTTATATGAAACAAATATATATCACAAATATATATCAAATACTTCAATTAAATTTATAAATGTCAAAACATACAAATCAAATAAGAAATGCACACTAAGCAAAAAACCAAATAAGTCCTAATCTTGTTATACTTGAAGTAGAAGAGCCACTCCACCAAGGACCCATTTACTTGCTTTCTCTTTGGACTTGAGATTAAAGGTCCAGACGAATGTTGGTCCTCTACTCTTGGTCTTGTATACTGGACACTCATAAATGTTCCTGGTGTCCATACGGTCAACAGGTATAGCTTTAATAAATATGACCGGCATAGCAGGGGCCAGTTCCTTAAGACGAGCCTCTCCGATCATGCTGGTCTGCATATCCCACCGAGCACCTTCCATGTATAGACCATGGACGTAGGCACCTTCTCTTGGAGGTCCAGCCATATCTTCTCGGGCCTTTTTAGTCACGTCACATTGTAGGACCATACGATCAAGTGGCCACTCATTCTTTCTAGCCATCTGCTGCATAATAGCAGTCAAGAATGATTGAGGGTTGAAGAAACCACCAAGCCAGACAGCCGCTGGGAGTTGGAAGTCAGCAGTCCAGGTTTCTAATTCCTTAATCCTAAGCAACAAGTCAGCATACCATATACCAAGGCCATGAAGGGATGGGTAGGCCTTCTTAGACCAATTCTCTGGTACTACATCTAAGTACAAGGCATTACCCAAGGCTTCCATGTCAGCTGTGATAGTTAACTCTCCCTAAAAAGTTAAAAGAATATTAAGTAAAGGTTCTTTGATAATCATACAGTTGCAGATATTTCATACATATTTATACCAAGATTACGTGTTGAAGACCATACTTTGACCTATAATGGTTTACTTTTACTTGTTGAAGAAGACCATACTTTGACCTATAATGGTTTACTTTTACTTGTTGAAGAAGACCATACTTTGACCTATAATGGTTTACTTTTACTTGTTGAAGAAAACCATACTTTGACCTATAATGGTTTACTTTTACTTGTTGAAGAAGACCATACTTTGACCTATAATGGTTTACTTTTACTTGTTGAAGAAGACCATACTATGACCTATAATGGTTTACTTTTACAAATTGTGACTTGGAGGGAGGGTTGTCTGGTTGGCGCTGATACAACATCTTCTTATATTTATTCATTGAAAGATATGATTATATTAATTCATAGTTCTTCATTTAATGTATTTGGCAAAACTTTTATACATATTTATACTCCATTAAAAGCTATGTTAATATTTATTTATTGTTCTTTGCTTAATTTTCAGTGGCAAATATTTCATACTTATTCATACTATGTGGTATGGGCTTTGCTCATTGTTGAAGGCCGTACAGTGACCTATAGTTGTTAACTTCTGTGTCATTAAGTCTCTTGTTGAGAGTTGTCTTATTGGCAATCATACCGCATTTTCTATTTTATATCCATAAAAAGATCTGATTATATTAATTCATAGTTATTTACTTAAATGTTCAGTGACAAATATTTCATACATATTCCAGACAAATATGCATCAATGGTTTTTTCAGTATTTTCATCTTTGTGATGAAATGGTTTAGCTTCATAATAATTGTCAGAGAAAAAAACTTTTAATGGCTTATATCTCGAAAACAAGCACATATATCCTTCATTTTGTTCTACTGTTTTTGGTTTCTTTTTTCATAGACTATCAATTTATAAGTTTTTTTTAAAGAGCTTGTAATCTAAAACAGAAAAGCTAACATCTGAAATTTTATTTTAATGTACCTTTAATCCAAGGTCAAGTTCTCTGAGGGTACGTTTCATTTCTGAGGTCAGACCATTCATTCTCTCCGTTTCCTGGAAGGCTACAACCACATATGGTGTTCTTTCTTCAGGAGGTACTTTACCCATAATTTCTAACATGTTAAACTCTTCTGGAAGTTTCTCTGAAATCTCGTCTAATATAGTCTTAATCTGAAAAGAGATAAATATACATAAAATTGAGAATGGAAATAGGGAATATGTTAATGAGACAGCAACCCAACCAAAGAGCAGACAACAAGTAACAATCTTCATATTTTTTTTCGTAACATTTATATAAATAAGTGAAGTGTAAAGAAATAAGGCTATTCTCTTAAAATGGATGTGTGGGGGTGGGAATTGATGTCAAAATTCTTCTGATTAATTTTGCATACATCAAATGAAAAAGGTCAATAACCCATATCCAAAAACACTTTTTCCATTTTAATGGAATAACCCATTAGATGTTTTTGAGGTTTTATGTTTTTTATTTTCTATATTTAAGACTTAATTTGGGGTATTTTTCTAAAAGGTTATTGATTTTCTAACACTTAAAACCATTCTTCACATTTTCAATGACTTAAAAATACAAAAAAATACATTATATATTGTAAACCAACTGATTATTTTTTCTTTTACATTAATCCTTTTTTAGTCAATTTTGTAATAATCTGTTTTTTTTAACATCATTACTAAAATAGAGAACTGAAATTGGAAATGTATCATAGACACAACAACCTGATCAAAGAGCTGAAAACAGCCCAAGCCCACCAATGGGTCTTCAAGACAGTGAGAAAATCCTGCACCCTGTATTTATAAAACAGAAGATCCAAATATTTGGCTGAGTTTTGCTCATTGATGCATGTCTTACATCCACCTATAGATGCTAACATCTATGTCATGTAGTCTGGTGAATAGTTGTCTCATTGGCAATTATACCTGTACCACATCACCTTATTATAAATAAGCAAACTTACCTTTTCCTCTCTACTGACTCCAGTACCTCCGGAGGCTCCAGCATCTCTAGGCTGCATCTCAAATACAGTCCTGAACAAGTTCTCCGATATAGTGGTCAAGAACTCAATCTCAGCATTTGGATGGAGACCATATAAATATGGACTTTCTTGTGGTAGACATTCATCAATGTAAGCATGGTATCCCTTGTAGTCAGAGTTGGGTGGACTTAGGAAACCTTGGGCCAAATACAGTTCACCGTCAAGCTGAAAAATACAATTGAAACAGTAAAGTTTGTCTTAAAAGAAATTCTATTTTGACTATCTTCTTTCACTTTGGAAAGAATAGATTGTTATAAATCAAATATGAGAATTTGGCTAAAATTGGTGAGCATGAATTTGGCAGCTAATGCCCCTTTCAGGAGTCACATTAATAAAACCTCACAATAAATTCTAAATTTACAGGATATATGCATTTAATATTAAAGTTTTCGTTTTGCAAATCTATTCAATGTTTTGAAAACAAAATCAGACTTTCTTTTATAGTTAATTTTATTAAATTTCAATCTTCTTCCCTTTATGAAAGAGAAGTTTCTCATTTGAATTGAATTTTTCCCTGTCATTGCTTGTATGGTTTGAACCATGATT